>NW_028124983.1:0-120696 GCF_965194825.1 Balaenoptera physalus | reverse complement strand
GTACACTTCTCCAGAGTGGCTGTTTGCAATTTACATCCCGCCCATCAGTGTAGCAAGGCTCCCATTTCTCCATGGCCTGTCCTGCATTTCTGGTTTTGACACTTTTTTCAGCATGGCCCTTTTGACCGATGGGAAGCGAGACTTCTTTGTAGCGCTGATTTGCCTTTCCAGGTTGCTTGGTTGGCCAAAAAGGGCGTATGCGTTTTTTCCTGAATATATTCAGGAAAAAACGCATACGCCCTTTTTGGCCAAGGGCACCATTGTCAACGTTTTGCCGCTTTTCATGTGCTTTAAAGGCGATTCGAATCTACCTCCTGAAATCTGTTTCCTGCAATTCTGCCTTGATTTCAAATCCTCTTCTTTGCCTTCCCTCAATATATTTGTGGACGAGAGTTATCATTTATAACTCTGCAGGTTTGTGAATTGCAGTGCCCTGAAGCTGCATTTTACAAGTCGCTTTTTTGGGAGTCGGCCGCAAAAGCGCAGGATGGCTTCAGGCCCTGTTCTGGTTCCGGGGGGCAGGCTGAGCCTGTGGTTAATTCTTCTTCCTGATGGGAAAATTGAGTGACCTGTGCCTGTCCCAACACCAAGAGCTAGTCTCTCATTGGTTCCCCGTCTTCCCGTTCATCCTCAGGACAAATTGCAACCTGTACGGAACAGGAGGTTAAAGGTGCTGATGCTCCAAGTAGGGAGATTGCTAGTAAAGTGGCTGGAATGGCGAACCCGAGCACAAGGAGATGAGAAATGCGGTGCGTTTTAGAAACCTTTCCCCATCACACGGTGTACCATCTTCTGGGTTTCTCATGCATGTTTTCGATGTAGGAAGATGCCCTTGAACCTGGAGATTTGGGACCCATGCGATGGGTAGCACGCAGTATTACTTTAAAGGGTCTGCGTTTGCTCACCCAACCTCACCAAACCTCTCAGCCCCAAGAGTGTCCACCCTTATGTCTCATCCAGCTGTGGGTCTAGATATGGTCAATCCAGGTTGCATCACAGCCCCTGAACGAATTGTGTAAGAATTTCTCTCTCTTTCCCTGTCTTTGTTTCATGGGTTTTTAAAAGTAATTTATTTTTATAATGGGGTTTAGCTGCTTTTCACGGCCGTGTTTATGCCGCCTTACACACACTTGACACACTAACAGAGAGATATCAATACATAGGTTTTAAGATTATTACTAGTCAGATATATTCTTGTGCGGTGAATCGGGCGTGTTGAGTCCAGTTCTCTGAGCAAGGAGTAGGTCTTGTCTATTCCATATTGGGTTTATGGAACGGTATCTGAGCTAATTTGAAACTCTTGTTTTATGTATCACCCCACCTCACCTTTCCCGTTAAGCAGCCATAGTGTGTTTTCTGCATGTGTGACTCTGTTCTGTTTTGTAATTCAGTTCAAGTGTAACGGTTTTTACATTCCCTCTATAAGTGACACCTTATGAGAAGTGTCCTTTTCTGTGTGACTTATTTCACTTAGAATCGTCTTACCTAAATCCACTCATCATGCTGCTACTAGCCTTATGACATTGATTTCATGGCTGAGTGATATTCCATTGTACATAAGGACCACAACTTTTTTATCCATTTTTCGCTTTCCTGGGATATTTAAGGTGGAATGAAGTGGAGGTCTTGTCAACAGAGCAGCCCTAAACTTTGGGGTGCTTGTGTCTTGCTGATTTTCAATTTTCCCACTTTATCCCCCCATGCGTAGAAGTGCCCTATGCTCTCTAAGCTGTGTTTTTCAGATGTTTCAGGACACACCGTACACTTTTCCAGAGTGGCTGTTTGCAATTTACATCCCGCCCATCAGTGTAGCAAGGCTCCCATTTCTCCATGGCCTGTCCTGCATTTCTGGTTTTGACACTTTTTTCAGCATGGCCCTTTTGACCGATGGGAAGCGAGACTTCTTTGTAGCGCTGATTTGCCTTTCCAGGTTGCTTGGTTGGCCAAAAAGGGCGTATGCGTTTTTTCCTGAATATATTCAGGAAAAAACGCATACGCCCTTTTTGGCCAAGGGCATCATTGTCAACGTTTTGCCGCTTTTCAAGTGCTTTAAATGCGATTCGAATCTACCTCCTGAAATCTGTTTCCTGCAATTCTGCCTTGATTTCAAATCCTCTTCTTTGCCTTCCCTCAATATATTTGTGGACGAGAGTTATCATTTATAACTCTGCAGGTTTGTGAATTGCAGTGCCCTGAAGCTGCATTTTACAAGTCGCTTTTTTGGGAGTCGGCCGCAAAAGCGCAGGATGGCTTCAGGCCCTGTTCTGGTTCCGGGGGGCAGGCTGAGCCTGTGGTTAATTCTTCTTCCTGATGGGAAAATTGAGTGACCTGTGCCTGTCCCAACACCAAGAGCTAGTCTCTCATTGGTTCCCCGTCTTCCCGTTCATCCTCAGGACAAACTGCAACCTGTACGGAACAGGAGGTTAAAGGTGCTGATGCTCCAAGTAGGGAGATTGCTAGTAAAGTGGCTGGAATGGCGAACCCGAGCACAAGGAGATGAGAAATGCGGTGCGTTTTAGAAACCTTTCCCCATCACACGGTGTACCATCTTCTGGGTTTCTCATGCATGTTTTCGATGTAGGAAGATGCCCTTGAACCTGGAGATTTGGGACCCATGCGATGGGTAGCACGCAGTATTACTTTAAAGGGTCTGCGTTTGCTCACCCAACCTCACCAAACCTCTCAGCCCCAAGAGTGTCCACCCTTATGTCTCATCCAGCTGTGGGTCTAGATATGGTCAATGCAGGTTGCATCACAGCCCCCGAACGAATTGTGTAAGAATTTCTCTCTCTTTCCCTGTCTTTGTTTCATGGGTTTTTAAAAGTAATTTATTTTTATAATGGGGTTTAGCTGCTTTTCACGGACGTGTTTATGCCGCCTTACACACACTTGACACACTAACAGAGAGATATCAATACATAGGTTTTAAGATTATTACTAGTCAGATATATTCTTGTGCGGTGAATCGGGCGTGTTGAGTCCAGTTCTCTGAGCAAGGAGTAGGTCTTGTCTATTCCATATTGGGTTTATGGAACGGTATCTGAGCTAATTTGAAACTCTTGTTTTATGTATCACCCCACCTCACCTTTCCCGTTAAGCAGCCATAGTGTGTTTTCTGCATGTGTGACTCTGTTCTGTTTTGTAATTCAGTTCAAGTGTAACGGTTTTTACATTCCCTCTATAAGTGACACCTTATGAGAAGTGTCCTTTTCTGTGTGACTTATTTCACTTAGAATCGTCTTACCTAAATCCACTCATCATGCTGCTACTAGCCTTATGACATTGATTTCATGGCTGAGTGATAGTCCATTGTACATAAGGACCACAACTTTTTTATCCATTTTTCGCTTTCCTGGGATATTTAAGGTGGAATGAAGTGGAGTTCCTTGTCAACAGAGCAGCCCTAAACTTTCGGGTGCTTGTGTCTTGCTGATTTTCAATTTTCCCACTTTATCCCCCCATGCGTAGAAGTGCCCTATGCTCTCTAAGCTGTGTTTTTTAGATGTTTCAGGACACACCGTACACTTCTCCAGAGTGGCTGTTGGCAATTTACATCCCGCCCATCAGTGTAGCAAGGCTCCCATTTCTCCATGGCCTGTCCTGCATTTCTGGTTTTGACACTTTTTTCAGCATGTCCCTTTTGACCGATGGGAAGCGAGACTTCTTTGTAGCGCTGATTTGCCTTTCCAGGTTGCTTGGTTGGCCAAAAAGGGCGTATGCGTTTTTTCCTGAATATATTCAGGAAAAAAGGCATACGCCCTTTTTGGCCAAGGGCATCAATGTCAACGTTTTGCCGCTTTTCAAGTGCTTTAAATGCGATTCGAATCTACCTCCTGAAATCTGTTTCCTGCAATTCTGCCTTGATTTCAAATCCTCTTCTTTGCCTTCCCTCAATATATTTGTGGACGAGAGTTATCATTTATAACTCTGCAGGTTTGTGAATTGCAGTGCCCTGAAGCTGCATTTTACAAGTCGCTTTTTTGGGAGCCGGCCGCAAAAGCGCAGGATGGCTTCAGGCCCTGTTCTGGTTCCGGGGGGCAGGCTGAGCCTGTGGTTAATTCTTCTTCCTGATGGGAAAATAGAGTGACCTGTGCCTGTCCCAACACCAAGAGCTAGTCTCTCATTGGTTTCCCGTCTTCCCGTTCATCCTCAGGACAAATTGCAACCTGTACGGAACAGGAGGTTAAAGGTGCTGATGCTCCAAGTAGGGAGATTGCTAGTAAAGTGGCTGGAATGGCGAACACGAGCACAAGGAGGTGAGAAATGAGGTGCGTTATAGAAACTTTTCCCCATCACACGGTGTACCATCTTCTGGGGTTCTCATGCATGTTTTTGATGTAGGAAGATGCCCTTGAACCTGGAGATTTGGGACCCATGCGATGGGTAGCACGCAGTATTACTTTAAAGGGTCTGCGTTTGCTCACCCAACCTCACCAAACCTCTCAGCCCCAAGAGTGTCCACCCTTATGTCTCATCCAGCTGTGGGTCTAGATATGGTCAATCCAGGTTGCATCACAGCCCCCGAACGAATTGTGTAAGAATTTCTCTCTCTTTCCCTGTCTTTGTTTCATGGGTTTTTAAAAGTAATTTATTTTTATAATGGGGTTTAGCTGCTTTTCACGTCTGTGTTTAGGCCGCTTTACACCCACTTGACACACTAACAGAGAGATATCAATACATAGGTTTTAAGATTATTACTAGTCAGATATATTCTTGTGCGGTGAATCGGGCGTGTTGAGTCCAGTTCTCTGAGCAAGGAGTAGGTCTTGTCTATTCCATATTGGGTTTATGGAACGGTATCTGAGCTAATTTGAAACTCTTGTTTTATGTATCACCCCACCTCACCTTTCCCGTTAAGCAGCCATAGTGTGTTTTCTGCATGTGTGACTCTGTTCTGTTTTGTAATTCAGTTCAAGTGTAACGGTTTTTACATTCCCTCTATAAGTGACACCTTATGAGAAGTGTCCTTTTCTGTGTGACTTATTTCACTTAGAATCGTCTTACCTAAATCCACTCATAATGCTGCTACTAGCCTTATGACATTGATTTCATGGCTGAGTGATATTCCATTGTACATAAGGACCACAACTTTTTTATCCATTTTTCGCTTTCCTGGGATATTTAAGGTGGAATGAATTGGAGGTCCTTGTCAACAGAGCAGCCCTAAACTTTCGGGTGCTTGTGTCTTGCTGATTTTCAATTTTCCCACTTTATCCCCCCATGCGTAGAAGTGCCCTATGCTCTCTAAGCTGTGTTTTTTAGATGTTTCAGGACACACCGTACACTTCTCCAGAGTGGCTGTTGGCAATTTACATCCCGCCCATCAGTGTAGCAAGGCTCCCATTTCTCCATGCCCTCTCCTGCATTTCTGGTTTTGACACCTTTTTCAGCATGTCCCTTTTGACCGATGGGAAGCGAGACTTCTTTGTAGCGCTGATTTGCCTTTCCAGGTTGCTTGGTTGGCCAAAAAGGGCGTATGCGTTTTTTCCTGAATATATTCAGGAAAAAACGCATACGCCCTTTTTGGCCAAGGGCATCATTGTCAACGTTTTGCCGCTTTTCATGTGCTTTAAAGGCGATTCGAATCTACCTCCTGAAATCTATTTCCTGCAATTCTGCCTTGATTTCAAATCCTCTTCTTTGCCTTCCCTCAATATATTTGTGGACGAGAGTTATCATTTATAACTCTGCAGGTTTGTGAATTGCAGTGCCCTGAAGCTCCATTTTACAAGTCGCTTTTTTGGGAGTCGGCCGCAAAAGCGCAGGATGGCTTCAGGCCCTGTTCTGGTTCCGAGGGGCAGGCTGAGCCTGTGGTTAATTCTTCTTCCTGATGGGAAAATTGAGTGACCTGTGCCTGTCCCAACACCAAGAGCTAGTCTCTCATTGGTTCCCCGTCTTCCCGTTCATCCTCAGGACAAATTGCAACCTGTACGGAACAGGAGGTTAAAGGTGCTGATGCTCCAAGTAGGGAGATTGCTAGTAAAGTGGCTGGAATGGCGAAACCGAGCACAAGGAGATGAGAAATGCGGTGCGTTTTAGAAACCTTTCCCCATCACACGGTGTACCATCTTCTGGGTTTCTCATGCATGTTTTCGATGTAGGAAGATGCCCTTGAACCTGGAGATTTGGGACCCATGTGATGGGTAGCACGCAGTATTACTTTAAAGGGTCTGCGTTTGCTCACCCAACCTCACCAAACCTCTCAGCCCCAAGAGTGTCCACCCTTATGTCTCATCCAGCTGTGGGTCTAGATATGGTCAATGCAGGTTGCATCACAGCCCCTGAACGAATTATGTAAGAATTTCTCTCTCTTTCCCTGTCTTTGTTTCATGTGTTTTTAAAAGTAATTTATTTTTATAATGGGGTTTAGCTGCTTTTCACGGCTGTGTTTAGGCCGCTTTACACCCACTTGACACACTAACAGAGAGATATCAATACATAGGTTTTAAGATTATTAGTAGTCAGATATATTCTTGTGCGGTGAATCGGGCGTGTTGAGTCCAGTTCTCTGAGCAAGGAGTAGGTCTTGTCTATTACATATTGGGTTTATGGAACGGTATCTGAGCTAATTTGAAACTCTTGTTTTATGTATCACCCCACCTCACCTTTCCCGTTAAGCAGCCATAGTGTGTTTTCTGCATGTGTGACTCTGTTCTGTTTTGTAATTCAGTTCAAGTGTAACGGTTTTTACATTCCCTCTATAAGTGACACCTTATGAGAAGTGTCCTTTTCTGTGTGACTTATTTCACTTAGAATCGTCTTACCTAAATCCACTCATCATGCTGCTACTAGCCTTATGACATTGATTTCATGGCTGAGTGATAGTCCATTGTACATAAGGACCACAACTTTTTTATCCATTTTTCGCTTTCCTGGGATATTTAAGGTGGAATGAAGTGGAGGTCCTTGTCAACAGAGCAGCCCTAAACTTTCGGGTGCTTGTGTCTTGCTGATTTTCAATTTTCCCACTTTATCCCCCCATGCGTAGAAGTGCCCTATGCTCTCTAAGCTGTGTTTTTTAGATGTTTCAGGACACACCGTACACTTCTCCAGAGTGGCTGTTGGCAATTTACATCCCGCCCATCAGTGTAGCAAGGCTCCCATTTCTCCATGGCCTGTCCTGCATTTCTGGTTTTGACACCTTTTTCAGCATGTCCCTTTTGATCGATGGGAAGCGAGACTTCTTTGTAGCGCTGATTTGCCTTTCCAGGTTGCTTGGTTGGCCAAAAAGGGCGTATGCGTTTTTTCCTGAATATATTCAGGAAAAAAGGCATACGCCCTTTTTGGCCAAGGGCATCATTGTCAACGTTTTGCCGCTTTTCAAGTGCTTTAAATGCGATTCGAATCTACCTCCTGAAATCTGTTTCCTGCAATTCTGCCTTGATTTCAAAATCTCTTCTTTGCCTTCCCTCAATATATTTGTGGACAAGAGTTATCATTTATAACTCTGCAGGTTTGTGAATTGCAGTGCCCTGAAGCTGCATTTTACAAGTCGCTTTTTTGGGAGTCGGCCGCAAAAGCGCAGGATGGCTTCAGGCCCTGTTCTGGTTCCGGGGGGCAGGCTGAGCCTGTGGTTAATTCTTCTTCCTGATGGGAAAATTGAGTGACCTGTGCCTGTCCCAACACCAAGAGCTAGTCTCTCATTGGTTCCCCGTCTTCCCGTTCATCCTCAGGACAAATTGCAACCTGTACGGAACAGGAGGTTAAAGGTGCTGATGCTCCAAGTAGGGAGATTGCTAGTAAAGTGGCTGGAATGGCGAACCCGAGCACAAGGAGATGAGAAATGCGGTGCGTTTTAGAAACCTTTCCCCATCACACGGTGTACCATCTTCTGGGTTTCTCATGCATGTTTTCGATGTAGGAAGATGCCCTTGAACCTGGAGATTTGGGACCCATGCGATGGGTAGCACGCAGTATTACTTTAAAGGGTCTGCGTTTGCTCACCCAACCTCACCAAACCTCTCAGCCCCAAGAGTGTCCACCCTTATGTCTCATCCAGCTGTGGGTCTAGATATGGTCAATCCAGGTTGCATCACAGCCCCCGAACGAATTGTGTAAGAATTTCTCTCTCTTTCCCTGTCTTTGTTTCATGGGTTTTTAAAAGTAATTTATTTTTATAATGGGGTTTAGCTGCTTTTCACGGCCGTGTTTATGCCGCCTTACACACACTTGACACACTAACAGAGAGATATCAATACATAGGTTTTAAGATTATTACTAGTCAGATATATTCTTGTGCGGTGAATCGGGCGTGTTGAGTCCAGTTCTCTGAGCAAGGAGTAGGTCTTGTCTATTCCATATTGGGTTTATGGAACGGTATCTGAGCTAATTTGAAACTCTTGTTTTATGTATCACCCCACCTCACCTTTCCCGTTAAGCAGCCATAGTGTGTTTTGTGCATGTGTGACTCTGTTCTGTTTTGTAATTCAGTTCAAGTGTAACGGTTTTTACATTCCCTCTATAAGTGACCCCTTATGAGAAGTGTCCTTTTCTGTGTGACTTATTTCGCTTAGAATCGTCTTACCTAAATCCACTCATCATGCTGCTACTAGCCTTATGACATTGATTTCATGGCTGAGTGATATTCCATTGTACATAAGGACCACAACTTTTTTATCCATTTTTCGCTTTCCTGGGATATTTAAGGTGGAATGAAGTGGAGGTCTTGTCAACAGAGCAGCCCTAAACTTTGGGGTGCTTGTGTCTTGCTGATTTTCAATTTTCCCACTTTATCCCCCCATGCGTAGAAGTGTCCTATGCTCTCTAAGCTGTGTTTTTTAGATGTTTCAGGACACACCGTACACTTCTCCAGAGTGGCTGTTTGCAATTTACATCCCGCCCATCAGTGTAGCAAGGCTCCCATTTCTCCATGGCCTGTCCTGCATTTCTGGTTTTGACACTTTTTTCAGCATGGCCCTTTTGACCGATGGGAAGCGAGACTTCTTTGTAGCGCTGATTTGCCTTTCCAGGTTGCTTGGTTGGCCAAAAAGGGAGTATGCGTTTTTTCCTGAATATATTCAGGAAAAAACGCATACGCCCTTTTTGGCCAAGGGCACCATTGTCAACGTTTTGCCGCTTTTCATGTGCTTTAAAGGCGATTCGAATCTACCTCCTGAAATCTGTTTCCTGCAATTCTGCCTTGATTTCAAATCCTCTTCTTTGCCTTCCCTCAATATATTTGTGGACGAGAGTTATCATTTATAACTCTGCAGGTTTGTGAATTGCAGTGCCCTGAAGCTGCATTTTACAAGTCGCTTTTTTGGGAGTCGGCCGCAAAAGCGCAGGATGGCTTCAGGCCCTGTTCTGGTTCCGGGGGGCAGGCTGAGCCTGTGGTTAATTCTTCTTCCTGATGGGAAAATTGAGTGACCTGTGCCTGTCCCAACACCAAGAGCTAGTCTCTCATTGGTTCCCCGTCTTCCCGTTCATCCTCAGGACAAATTGCAACCTGTACGGAACAGGAGGTTAAAGGTGCTGATGCTCCAAGTAGGGAGATTGCTAGTAAAGTGGCTGGAATGGCGAACCCGAGCACAAGGAGATGAGAAATGCGGTGCGTTTTAGAAACCTTTCCCCATCACACGGTGTACCATCTTCTGGGTTTCTCATGCATGTTTTCGATGTAGGAAGATGCCCTTGAACCTGGAGATTTGGGACCCATGCGATGGGTAGCACGCAGTATTACTTTAAAGGGTCTGCGTTTGCTCACCCAACCTCACCAAACCTCTCAGCCCCAAGAGTGTCCACCCTTATGTCTCATCCAGCTGTGGGTCTAGATATGGTCAATCCAGGTTGCATCACAGCCCCCGAACGAATTGTGTAAGAATTTCTCTCTCTTTCCCTGTCTTTGTTTCATGGGTTTTTAAAAGTAATTTATTTTTATAATGGGGTTTAGCTGCTTTTCACGGCCGTGTTTATGCCGCCTTACACACACTTGACACACTAACAGAGAGATATCAATACATAGGTTTTAAGATTATTACTAGTCAGATATATTCTTGTGCGGTGAATCGGGCGTGTTGAGTCCAGTTCTCTGAGCAAGGAGTAGGTCTTGTCTATTCCATATTGGGTTTATGGAACGGTATCTGAGCTAATTTGAAACTCTTGTTTTATGTATCACCCCACCTCACCTTTCCCGTTAAGCAGCCATAGTGTGTTTTCTGCATGTGTGACTCTGTTCTGTATTGTAAGTCAGTTCAAGTGTAACGGTTTTTACATTCCCTCTATAAGTGACACCTTATGAGAAGTGTCCTTTTCTGTGTGACTTATTTCACTTAGAATCGTCTTACCTAAATCCACTCATCATGCTGCTACTAGCCTTATGACATTGATTTCATGGCTGAGTGATATTCCATTGTACATAAGGACCACAACTTTTTTATCCATTTTTCGCTTTCCTGGGATATTTAAGGTGGAATGAAGTGGAGGTCCTTGTCAACAGAGCAGCCCTAAACTTTCGGGTGCTTGTGTCTTGCTGATTTTCAATTTTCCCACTTTATCCCCCCATGCGTAGAAGTGCCCTATGCTCTCTAAGCTGTGTTTTTTAGATGTTTCAGGACACACCGTACACTACTCCAGAGTGGCTGTTGGCAATTTACATCCCGCCCATCAGTGTAGCAAGGCTCCCATTTCTCCATGGCCTGTCCTGCATTTCTGGTTTTGACACTTTTTTCAGCATGTCCCTTTTGACCGATGGGAAGCGAGACTTCTTTGTAGCGCTGATTTGCCTTTCCAGGTTGCTTGGTTGGCCAAAAAGGGCGTATGCGTTTTTTCCTGAATATATTCAGGAAAAAAGGCATACGCCCTTTTTGGCCAAGGGCACCATTGTCAACGTTTTGCCGCTTTTCAAGTGCTTTAAATGCGATTCGAATCTACCTCCTGAAATCTGTTTCCTGCAATTCTGCCTTGATTTCAAATCCTCTTCTTTGCCTTCCCTCAATATATTTGTGGACGAGAGTTATCATTTATAACTCTGCAGGTTTGTGAATTGCAGTGCCCTGAAGCTACATTTTACAAGTCGCTTTTTTGGGAGCCGGCCGCAAAAGCGCAGGATGGCTTCAGGCCCTGTTCTGGTTCCGGGGGGCAGGCTGAGCCTGTGGTTAATTCTTCTTCCTGATGGGAAAATAGAGTGACCTGTGCCTGTCCCAACACCAAGAGCTAGTCTCTCATTGGTTTCCCGTCTTCCCGTTCATCCTCAGGACAAATTGCAACCTGTACAGAACAGGAGGTTAAAGGTGCTGATGCTCCAAGTAGGGAGATTGCTAGTAAAGTGGCTGGAATGGCGAACACGAGCACAAGGAGGTGAGAAATGAGGTGCGTTTTAGAAACCTTTCCCCATCACACGGTGTACCATCTTCTGGGGTTCTCATGCATGTTTTTGATGTAGGAAGATGCCCTTGAACCTGGAGATTTGGGACCCATGCGATGGGTAGCACGCAGTATTACTTTAAAGGGTCTGCGTTTGCTCACCCAACCTCACCAAACCTCTCAGCCCCAAGAGTGTCCACCCTTATGTCTCATCCAGCTGTCGGTCTAGATATGGTCAATCCAGGTTGCATCACAGCCCCCGAACGAATTGTGTAAGAATTTCTCTCTCTTTCCCTGTCTTTGTTTCATGGGTTTTTAAAAGTAATTTATTTTTATAATGGGGTTTAGCTGCTTTTCACGGCTGTGTTTAGGCCGCTTTACACCCACTTGACACACTAACAGAGAGATATCAATACATAGGTTTTAAGATTATTACTAGTCAGATATATTCTTGTGCGGTGAATCGGGCGTGTTGAGTCCAGTTCTCTGAGCAAGGAGTAGGTCTTGTCTATTCCATATTGGGTTTATGGAACGGTATCTGAGCTAATTTGAAACTCTTGTTTTATGTATCACCCCACCTCACCATTCCCGTTAAGCAGCCATAGTGTGTTTTCTGCATGTGTGACTCTGTTCTGTTTTGTAATTCAGTTCAAGTGTAACGGTTTTTACATTCCCTCTATAAGTGACACCTTATGAGAAGTGTCCTTTTCTGTGTGACTTATTTCACTTAGAATCGTTTTACCTAAATCCACTCATCATGCTGCTACTAGCCTTATGACATTGATTTCATGGCTGAGTGATATTCCATTGTACATAAGGACCACAACTTTTTTATCCATTTTTCGCTTTCCTGGGATATTTAAGGTGGAATGAAGTGGAGGTCCTTGTCAACAGAGCAGCCCTAAACTTTCGGGTGCTTGTGTCTTGCTGATTTTCAATTTTCCCACTTTATCCCCCCATGCGTAGAAGTGCCCTATGCTCTCTAAGCTGTGTTTTTTAGATGTTTCAGGACACACCGTACACTTCTCCAGAGTGGCTGTTGGCAATTTACATCCCGCCCATCAGTGTAGCAAGGCTCCCATTTCTCCATGCCCTCTCCTGCATTTCTGGTTTTGACACCTTTTTCAGCATGTCCCTTTTGACCGATGGGAAGCGAGACTTCTTTGTAGCGCTGATTTGCCTTTCCAGGTTGCTTGGTTGGCCAAAAAGGGCGTATGCTTTTTTTCCTGAATATATTCAGGAAAAAACGCATACGCCCTTTTTGGCCAAGGGCATCATTGTCAACGTTTTGCCGCTTTTCATGTGCTTTAAAGGCGATTCGAATCTACCTCCTGAAATCTATTTCCTGCAATTCTGCCTTGATTTCAAATCCTCTTCTTTGCCTTCCCTCAATATATTTGTGGACGAGAGTTATCATTTATAACTCTGCAGGTTTGTGAATTGCAGTGCCCTGAAGCTGCATTTTACAAGTCGCTTTTTTGGGAGTCGGCCGCAAAAGCGCAGGATGGCTTCAGGCCCTGTTCTGGTTCCGGGGGGCAGGCTGAGCCTGTGGTTAATTCTTCTTCCTGATGGGAAAATAGAGTGGCCTGTGCCTCTCCCAACACCAAGAGCTAGTCTCTCATTGGTTCCCCGTCTTCCCGTTCATCCTCAGGACAAATTGCAACCTGTACGGAACAGGAGGTTAAAGGTGCTGATGCTCCAAGTAGGGAGATTGCTAGTAAAGTGGCTGGAATGGCGAACCCGAGCACAAGGAGATGAGAAATGCGGTGCGTTTTAGAAACCTTTCCCCATCACACGGTGTACCATCTTCTGGGTTTCTCATGCATGTTTTCGATGTAGGAAGATGCCCTTGAACCTGGAGATTTGGGACCCATGTGATGGGTAGCACGCAGTATTACTTTAAAGGGTCTGCGTTTGCTCACCCAACCTCACCAAACCTCTCAGCCCCAAGAGTGTCCACCCTTATGTCTCATCCAGCTGTGGGTCTAGATATGGTCAATGCAGGTTGCATCACAGCCCCTGAACGAATTGTGTAAGAATTTCTCTCTCTTTCCCTGTCTTTGTTTCATGTGTTTTTAAAAGTAATTTATTTTTATAATGGGGTTTAGCTGCTTTTAACGGCTGTGTTTAGGCCGCTTTACACCCACTTGACACACTAACAGAGAGATATCAATACATAGGTTTTAAGATTATTAGTAGTCAGATATATTCTTGTGCGGTGAATCGGGCGTGTTGAGTCCAGTTCTCTGAGCAAGGAGTAGGTCTTGTCTATTACATATTGGGTTTATGGAACGGTATCTGAGCTAATTTGAAACTCTTGTTTTATGTATCACCCCACCTCACCTTTCCCGTTAAGCAGCCATAGTGTGTTTTCTGCATGTGTGACTCTGTTCTGTTTTGTAATTCAGTTCAAGTGTAACGGTTTTTACATTCCCTCTATAAGTGACACCTTATGAGAAGTGTCCTTTTCTGTGTGACTTATTTCACTTAGAATCGTCTTACCTAAATCCACTCATCATGCTGCTACTAGCCTTATGACATTGATTTCATGGCTGAGTGATAGTCCATTGTACATAAGGACCACAACTTTTTTATCCATTTTTCGCTTTCCTGGGATATTTAAGGTGGAATGAAGTGGAGGTCCTTGTCAACAGAGCAGCCCTAAACTTTCGGGTGCTTGTGTCTTGCTGATTTTCAATTTTCCCACTTTATCCCCCCATGCGTAGAAGTGCCCTATGCTCTCTAAGCTGTGTTTTTTAGATGTTTCAGGACACACCGTACACTTCTCCAGAGTGGCTGTTGGCAATTTACATCCCGCCCATCAGTGTAGCAAGGCTCCCATTTATCCATGGCCTGTCCTGCATTTCTGGTTTTGACACCTTTTTCAGCATATCCCTTTTGATCGATGGGAAGCGAGACTTCTTTGTAGCGCTGATTTGCCTTTCCAGGTTGCTTGGTTGGCCAAAAAGGGCGTATGCGTTTTTTCCTGAATATATTCAGGAAAAAACGCATACGCCCTTTTTGGCCAAGGGCATCATTGTCAACGTTTTCCCGCTTTTCATGTGCTTTAAAGGCGATTCGAATCTACCTCCTGAAATCTGTTTCCTGCAATTCTGCCTTGATTTCAAATCCTCTTCTTTGCCTTCCCTCAATATATTTGTGGACGAGAGTTATCATTTATAACTCTGCAGGTTTGTGAATTGCAGTGCCCTGAAGCTCCATTTTACAAGTCGCTTTTTTGGGAGTCGGCCACAAAAGCGCAGGATGGCTTCAGGCCCTGTTCTGGTTCCGGGGGGCAGGCTGAGCCTGTGGTTAATTCTTCTTCCTGATGGGAAAATTGAGTGACCTGTGCCTGTCCCAACACCAAGAGCTAGTCTCTCATTGGTTCCCCGTCTTCCCGTTCATCCTCAGGACAAATTGCAACCTGTACGGAACAGGTGGTTAAAGGTGCTGATGCTCCAAGTAGGGAGATTGCTAGTAAAGTGGCTGGAATGGCGAACCCGAGCACAAGGAGATGAGAAATGCGGTGCGTTTTAGAAACCTTTCCCCATCACACGGTGTACCATCTTCTGGGTTTCTCATGCAGGTTTTCGATGTAGGAAGATGCCCTTGAACCTGGAGATTTGGGACCCATGCGATGGGTAGCACGCAGTATTACTTTAAAGGGTCTGCGTTTGCTCACCCAACCTGACCAAACATCTCAGCCCCAAGAGTGTCCACCCTTATGTCTCATCCAGCTGTGGGTCTAGATATGGTCAATGCAGGTTGCATCACAGCCCCTGAACGAATTGTGTAAGAATTTCTCTCTCTTTCCCTCTCTTTGTTTCATGGGTTTTTAAAAGTAATTTATTTTTATAATGGGGTTTAGCTGCTTTTCACTGCTGTGTTTATGCCGCCTTACACACACTTGACACACTAACAGAGAGATATCAATACATAGGTTTTAAGATTATTACTAGTCAGATATATTCTTGTGCGGTGAATCGGGCGTGTTGAGTCCAGTTCTCTGAGCAAGGAGTAGGTCTTGTCTATTCCATATTGGGTTTATGGAACGGTATCTGAGCTAATTTGAAACTCTTGTTTTATGTATCACCCCACCTCACCTTTCCCGTTAAGCAGCCATAGTGTGTTTTCTGCATGTGTGACTCTGTTCTGTTTTGTAATTCAGTTCAAGTGTAACGGTTTTTACATTCCCTCTATAAGTGACACCTTATGAGAAGTGTCCTTTTCTGTGTGACTTATTTCACTTAGAATCGTCTTACCTAAATCCACTCATCATGCTGCTACTAGCCTTATGACATTGATTTCATGGCTGAGTGATAGTCCATTGTACATAAGGACCACAACTTTTTTATCCATTTTTCGCTTTCCTGGGATATTTAAGGTGGAATGAAGTGGAGGTCCTTGTCAACAGAGCAGCCCTAAACTTTCGGGTGCTTGTGTCTTGCTGATTTTCAATTTTCCCACTTTATCCCCCCATGCGTAGAAGTGCCCTATGCTCTCTAAGCTGTGTTTTTTAGATGTTTCAGGACACACCGTACACTTCTCCAGAGTGGCTGTTGGCAATTTACATCCCGCCCATCAGTGTAGCAAGGCTCCCATTTCTCCATGGCCTGTCCTGCATTTCTGGTTTTGACACTTTTTTCAGCATGTCCCTTTTGACCGATGGGAAGCGAGACTTCTTTGTAGCGCTGATTTGCCTTTCCAGGTTGCTTGGTTGGCCAAAAAGGGCGTATGCGTTTTTTCCTGAATATATTCAGGAAAAAAGACATACGCCCTTTTTGGCCAAGTGCATCATTGTCAACGTTTTGCCGCTTTTCAAGTGCTTTAAAGGCGATTCGAATCTACCTCCTGAAATCTGTTTCCTGCAATTCTGCCTTGATTTCAAATCCTCTTCTTTGCCTTCCCTCAATATATTTGTGGACGAGAGTTATCATTTATAACTCTGCAGGTTTGTGAATTGCAGTGCCCTGAAGCTGCATTTTACAAGTCGCTTTTTTGGGAGCCGGCCGCAAAAGCGCAGGATGGCTTCAGGCCCTGTTCTGGTTCCGGGGGGCAGGCTGAGCCTGTGGTTAATTCTTCTTCCTGATGGGAAAATAGAGTGACCTGTGCCTGTCCCAACACCAAGAGCTAGTCTCTCATTGGTTTCCCGTCTTCCCGTTCATCCTCAGGACAAATTGCAACCTGTACGGAACAGGAGGTTAAAGGTGCTGATGCTCCAAGTAGGGAGATTGCTAGTAAAGTGGCTGGAATGGCGAACACGAGCACAAGGAGGTGAGAAATGAGGTGCGTTTTAGAAACCTTTCCCCATCACACGGTGTACCATCTTCTGGGTTTCTCATGCATGTTTTCGATGTAGGAAGATGCCCTTGAACCTGGAGATTTGGGACCCATGCGATGGGTAACACGCAGTATTACTTTAAAGGGTCTGCGTTTGCTCACCCAACCTCACCAAACCTCTCAGCCCCAAGAGTGTCCACCCTTATGTCTCATCCAGCTGTGGGTCTAGATATGGTCAATCCAGGTTGCATCACAGCCCCCGAACGAATTGTGTAAGAATTTCTCTCTCTTTCCCTGTCTTTGTTTCATGTGTTTTTAAAAGTAATTTATTTTTATAATGGGGTTTAGCTGCTTTTCACGGCCGTGTTTATGCCGCCTTACACACACTTGACACACTAACAGAGAGATATCAATACATAGGTTTTAAGATTATTACTAGTCAGATATATTCTTGTGCGGTGAATCGGGCGTGTTGAGTCCAGTTCTCTGAGCAAGGAGTAGGTCTTGTCTATTCCATATTGGGTTTATGGAACGGTATCTGAGCTAATTTGAAACTCTTGTTTTATGTATCACCCCACCTCACCTTTCCCGTTAAGCAGCCATAGTGTGTTTTCTGCATGTGTGACTCTGTTCTGTTTTGTAATTCAGTTCAAGTGTAACGGTTTTTACATTCCCTCTATAAGTGACACCTTATGAGAAGTGTCCTTTTCTGCGTGACTTATTTCACTTAGAATCGTCTTACCTAAATCCACTCATCATGCTGCTACTAGCCTTATGACATTGATTTCATGGCTGAGTGATATTCCATTGTACATAAGGACCACAACTTTTTTATCCATTTTTCGCTTTCCTGGGATATTTAAGGTGGAATGAAGTGGAGGTCCTTGTCAACAGAGCAGCACTAAACTTTCGGGTGCTTGTGTCTTGCTGATTTTCAATTTTCCCACTTTATCCCCCCATGCGTAGAAGTGCCCTATGCTCTCTAAGCTGTGTTTTTTAGATGTTTCAGGACACACCGTACACTTCTCCAGAGTGGCTGTTGGCAATTTACATCCCGCCCATCAGTGTAGCAAGGCTCCCATTTCTCCATGCCCTCTCCTGCATTTCTGGTTTTGACACCTTTTTCAGCATGTCCCTTTTGACCGATGGGAAGCGAGACTTCTTTGTAGCGCTGATTTGCCTTTCCAGGTTGCTTGGTTGGCCAAAAAGGGCGTATGCTTTTTTTCCTGAATATATTCAGGAAAAAACGCATACGCCCTTTTTGGCCAAGGGCATCATTGTCAACGTTTTGCCGCTTTTCATGTGCTTTAAAGGCGATTCGAATCTACCTCCTGAAATCTATTTCCTGCAATTCTGCCTTGATTTCAAATCCTCTTCTTTGCCTTCCCTCAATATATTTGTGGACGAGAGTTATCATTTATAACTCTGCAGGTTTGTGAATTGCAGTGCCCTGAAGCTCCATTTTACAAGTCGCTTTTTTGGGAGTCGGCCGCAAAAGCGCAGGATGGCTTCAGGCCCTGTTCTGGTTCCGGGGGGCAGGCTGAGCCTGTGGTTAATTCTTCTTCCTGATGGGAAAATTGAGTGACCTGTGCCTGTCCCAACACCAAGAGCTAGTCTCTCATTGGTTCCCCGTCTTCCCGTTCATCCTCAGGACAAATTGCAACCTGTACGGAACAGGAGGTTAAAGGTGCTGATGCTCCAAGTAGGGAGATTGCTAGTAAAGTGGCTGGAATGGCGAACACGAGCACAAGGAGGTGAGAAATGAGGTGCGTTTTAGAAACCTTTCCCCATCACACGGTGTACCATCTTCTGGGGTTCTCATGCATGTTTTTGATGTAGGAAGATGCCCTTGAACCTGGAGATTTGGGACCCATGCGATGGGTAGCACGCAGTATTACTTTAAAGGGTCTGCGTTTGCTCACCCAACCTCACCAAACCTCTCAGCCCCAAGAGTGTCCACCCTTATGTCTCATCCAGCTGTCGGTCTAGATATGGTCAATCCAGGTTGCATCACAGCCCCCGAACGAATTGTGTAAGAATTTCTCTCTCTTTCCCTGTCTTTGTTTCATGGGTTTTTAAAAGTAATTTATTTTTATAATGGGGTTTAGCTGCTTTTCACGGCTGTGTTTAGGCCGCTTTACACCCACTTGACACACTAACAGAGAGATATCAATACATAGGTTTTAAGATTATTACTAGTCAGATATATTCTTGTGCGGTGAATCGGGCGTGTTGAGTCCAGTTCTCTGAGCAAGGAGTAGGTCTTGTCTATTCCATATTGGGTTTATGGAACGGTATCTGAGCTAATTTGAAACTCTTGTTTTATGTATCACCCCACCTCACCATTCCCGTTAAGCAGCCATAGTGTGTTTTCTGCATGTGTGACTCTGTTCTGTTTTGTAATTCAGTTCAAGTGTAACGGTTTTTACATTCCCTCTATAAGTGACACCTTATGAGAAGTGTCCTTTTCTGTGTGACTTATTTCACTTAGAATCGTCTTACCTAAATCCACTCATCATGCTGCTACTAGCCTTATGACATTGATTTCATGGCTGAGTGATAGTCCATTGTACATAAGGACCACAACTTTTTTATCCATTTTTCGCTTTCCTGGGATATTTAAGGTGGAATGAAGTGGAGGTCCTTGTCAACAGAGCAGCCCTAAACTTTCGGGTGCTTGTGTCTTGCTGATTTTCAATTTTCCCACTTTATCCCCCCATGCGTAGAAGTGCCCTATGCTCTCTAAGCTGTGTTTTTTAGATGTTTCAGGACACACCGTACACTTCTCCAGAGTGGCTGTTGGCAATTTACATCCCGCCCATCAGTGTAGCAAGGCTCCCATTTCTCCATGGCCTGTCCTGCATTTCTGGTTTTGACACTTTTTTCAGCATGTCCCTTTTGACCGATGGGAAGCGAGACTTCTTTGTAGCGCTGATTTGCCTTTCCAGGTTGCTTGGTTGGCCAAAAAGGGCGTATGCGTTTTTTCCTGAATATATTCAGGAAAAAAGGCATACGCCCTTTTTGGCCAAGGGCATCAATGTCAACGTTTTGCCGCTTTTCAAGTGCTTTAAATGCGATTCGAATCTACCTCCTGAAATCTGTTTCCTGCAATTCTGCCTTGATTTCAAATCCTCTTCTTTGCCTTCCCTCAATATATTTGTGGACGAGAGTTATCATTTATAACTCTGCAGGTTTGTGAATTGCAGTGCCCTGAAGCTGCATTTTACAAGTCGCTTTTTTGGGAGCCGGCCGCAAAAGCGCAGGATGGCTTCAGGCCCTGTTCTGGTTCCGGGGGGCAGGCTGAGCCTGTGGTTAATTCTTCTTCCTGATGGGAAAATAGAGTGACCTGTGCCTGTCCCAACACCAAGAGCTAGTCTCTCATTGGTTTCCCGTCTTCCCGTTCATCCTCAGGACAAATTGCAACCTGTACGGAACAGGAGGTTAAAGGTGCTGATGCTCCAAGTAGGGAGATTGCTAGTAAAGTGGCTGGAATGGCGAACACGAGCACAAGGAGGTGAGAAATGAGGTGCGTTATAGAAACTTTTCCCCATCACACGGTGTACCATCTTCTGGGGTTCTCATGCATGTTTTTGATGTAGGAAGATGCCCTTGAACCTGGAGATTTGGGACCCATGCGATGGGTAGCACGCAGTATTACTTTAAAGGGTCTGCGTTTGCTCACCCAACCTCACCAAACCTCTCAGCCCCAAGAGTGTCCACCCTTATGTCTCATCCAGCTGTGGGTCTAGATATGGTCAATCCAGGTTGCATCACAGCCCCCGAACGAATTGTGTAAGAATTTCTCTCTCTTTCCCTGTCTTTGTTTCATGGGTTTTTAAAAGTAATTTATTTTTATAATGGGGTTTAGCTGCTTTTCACGGCTGTGTTTAGGCCGCTTTACACCCACTTGACACACTAACAGAGAGATATCAATACATAGGTTTTAAGATTATTACTAGTCAGATATATTCTTGTGCGGTGAATCGGGCGTGTTGAGTCCAGTTCTCTGAGCAAGGAGTAGGTCTTGTCTATTCCATATTGGGTTTATGGAACGGTATCTGAGCTAATTTGAAACTCTTGTTTTATGTATCACCCCACCTCACCTTTCCCGTTAAGCAGCCATAGTGTGTTTTGTGCATGTGTGACTCTGTTCTGTTTTGTAATTCAGTTCAAGTGTAACGGTTTTTACATTCCCTCTATAAGTGACACCTTATGAGAAGTGTCCTTTTCTGTGTGACTTATTTCACTTAGAATCGTCTTACCTAAATCCACTCATAATGCTGCTACTAGCCTTATGACATTGATTTCATGGCTGAGTGATATTCCATTGTACATAAGGACCACAACTTTTTTATCCATTTTTCGCTTTCCTGGGATATTTAAGGTGGAATGAATTGGAGGTCCTTGTCAACAGAGCAGCCCTAAACTTTCGGGTGCTTGTGTCTTGCTGATTTTCAATTTTCCCACTTTATCCCCCCATGCGTAGAAGTGCCCTATGCTCTCTAAGCTGTGTTTTTTAGATGTTTCAGGACACACCGTACACTTCTCCAGAGTGGCTGTTGGCAATTTACATCCCGCCCATCAGTGTAGCAAGGCTCCCATTTCTCCATGCCCTCTCCTGCATTTCTGGTTTTGACACCTTTTTCAGCATGTCCCTTTTGACCGATGGGAAGCGAGACTTCTTTGTAGCGCTGATTTGCCTTTCCAGGTTGCTTGGTTGGCCAAAAAGGGCGTATGCTTTTTTTCCTGAATATATTCAGGAAAAAACGCATACGCCCTTTTTGGCCAAGGGCATCATTGTCAACGTTTTGCCGCTTTTCATGTGCTTTAAAGGCGATTCGAATCTACCTCCTGAAATCTATTTCCTGCAATTCTGCCTTGATTTCAAATCCTCTTCTTTGCCTTCCCTCAATATATTTGTGGACGAGAGTTATCATTTATAACTCTGCAGGTTTGTGAATTGCAGTGCCCTGAAGCTCCATTTTACAAGTCGCTTTTTTGGGAGTCGGCCGCAAAAGCGCAGGATGGCTTCAGGCCCTGTTCTGGTTCCGGGGGGCAGGCTGAGCCTGTGGTTAATTCTTCTTCCTGATGGGAAAATTGAGTGACCTGTGCCTGTCCCAACACCAAGAGCTAGTCTCTCATTGGTTCCCCGTCTTCCCGTTCATCCTCAGGACAAATTGCAACCTGTACGGAACAGGAGGTTAAAGGTGCTGATGCTCCAAGTAGGGAGATTGCTAGTAAAGTGGCTGGAATGGCGAAACCGAGCACAAGGAGATGAGAAATGCGGTGCGTTTTAGAAACCTTTCCCCATCACACGGTGTACCATCTTCTGGGTTTCTCATGCATGTTTTCGATGTAGGAAGATGCCCTTGAACCTGGAGATTTGGGACCCATGTGATGGGTAGCACGCAGTATTACTTTAAAGGGTCTGCGTTTGCTCACCCAACCTCACCAAACCTCTCAGCCCCAAGAGTGTCCACCCTTATGTCTCATCCAGCTGTGGGTCTAGATATGGTCAATGCAGGTTGCATCACAGCCCCTGAACGAATTATGTAAGAATTTCTCTCTCTTTCCCTGTCTTTGTTTCATGTGTTTTTAAAAGTAATTTATTTTTATAATGGGGTTTAGCTGCTTTTCACGGCTGTGTTTAGGCTGCTTTACACCCACTTGACACACTAACAGAGAGATATCAATACATAGGTTTTAAGATTATTACTAGTCAGATATATTCTTGTGCGGTGAATCGGGCGTGTTGAGTCCAGTTCTCTGAGCAAGGAGTAGGTCTTGTCTATTCCATATTGGGTTTATGGAACGGTATCTGAGCTAATTTGAAACTCTTGTTTTATGTATCACCCCACCTCACCTTTCCCGTTAAGCAGCCATAGTGTGTTTTCTGCATGTGTGACTCTGTTCTGTTTTGTAATTCAGTTCAAGTGTAACGGTTTTTACATTCCCTCTATAAGTGACACCTTATGAGAAGTGTCCTTTTCTGTGTGACTTATTTCACTTAGAATCGTCTTACCTAAATCCACTCATCATGCTGCTACTAGCCTTATGACATTGATTTCATGGCTGAGTGATATTCCATTGTACATAAGGACCACAACTTTTTTATCCATTTTTCGCTTTCCTGGGATATTTAAGGTGGAATGAAGTGGAGGTCTTGTCAACAGAGCAGCCCTAAACTTTGGGGTGCTTGTGTCTTGCTGATTTTCAATTTTCCCACTTTATCCCCCCATGCGTAGAAGTGCCCTATGCTCTCTAAGCTGTGTTTTTCAGATGTTTCAGGACACACCGTACACTTCTCCAGAGTGGCTGTTTGCAGTTTACATCCCGCCCATCAGTGTAGAAAGGCTCCCATTTCTCCATGGCCTGTCCTGCATTTCTGGTTTTGACACTTTTTTCAGCATGGCCCTTTTGACCGATGGGAAGCGAGACTTCTTTGTAGCGCTGATTTGCCTTTCCAGGTTGCTTGGTTGGCCAAAAAGGGCGTATGCGTTTTTTCCTGAATATATTCAGGAAAAAACGCATACGCCCTTTTTGGCCAAGGGCACCATTGTCAACGTTTTGCCGCTTTTCATGTGCTTTAAAGGCGATTCGAATCTACCTCCTGAAATCTGTTTCCTGCAATTCTGCCTTGATTTCAAATCCTCTTCTTTGCCTTCCCTCAATATATTTGTGGACGAGAGTTATCATTTATAACTCTGCAGGTTTGTGAATTGCAGTGCCCTGAAGCTGCATTTTACAAGTCGCTTTTTTGGGAGTCGGCCGCAAAAGCGCAGGATGGCTTCAGGCCCTGTTCTGGTTCCGGGGGGCAGGCTGAGCCTGTGGTTAATTCTTCTTCCTGATGGGAAAATTGAGTGACCTGTGCCTGTCCCAACACCAAGAGCTAGTCTCTCATTGGTTCCCCGTCTTCCCGTTCATCCTCAGGACAAATTGCAACCTGTACGGAACAGGAGGTTAAAGGTGCTGATGCTCCAAGTAGGGAGATTGCTAGTAAAGTGGCTGGAATGGCGAACCCGAGCACAAGGAGATGAGAAATGCGGTGCGTTTTAGAAACCTTTCCCCATCACACGGTGTACCATCTTCTGGGGTTCTCATGCATGTTTTTGATGTAGGAAGATGCCCTTGAACCTGGAGATTTGGGACCCATGCGATGGGTAGCACGCAGTATTACTTTAAAGGGTCTGCGTTTGCTCACCCAACCTCACCAAACCTCTCAGCCCCAAGAGTGTCCACCCTTATGTCTCATCCAGCTGTCGGTCTAGATATGGTCAATGCAGGTTGCATCACAGCCCCCGAACGAATTGTGTAAGAATTTCTCTCTCTTTCCCTGTCTTTGTTTCATGGGTTTTTAAAAGTAATTTATTTTTATAATGGGGTTTAGCTGCTTTTCACGGCTGTGTTTAGGCCGCTTTACACCCACTTGACACACTAACAGAGAGATATCAATACATAGGTTTTAAGATTATTACTAGTCAGATATATTCTTGTGCGGTGAATCGGGCGTGTTGAGTCCAGTTCTCTGAGCAAGGAGTAGGTCTTGTCTATTCCATATTGGGTTTATGGAACGGTATCTGAGCTAATTTGAAACTCTTGTTTTATGTATCACCCCACCTCACCATTCCCGTTAAGCAGCCATAGTGTGTTTTCTGCATGTGTGACTCTGTTCTGTTTTGTAATTCAGTTCAAGTGTAACGGTTTTTACATTCCCTCTATAAGTAACACCTTATGAGAAGTGTCCTTTTCTGTGTGACTTATTTCACTTAGAATCGTTTTACCTAAATCCACTCATCATGCTGCTACTAGCCTTATGACATTGATTTCATGGCTGAGTGATATTCCATTGTACATAAGGACCACAACTTTTTTATCCATTTTTCGCTTTCCTGGGATATTTAAGGTGGAATGAAGTGGAGGTCCTTGTCAACAGAGCAGCCCTAAACTTTCGGGTGCTTGTGTCTTGCTGATTTTCAATTTTCCCACTTTATCCCCCCATGCGTAGAAGTGCCCTATGCTCTCTAAGCTGTGTTTTTTAGATGTTTCAGGACACACCGTACACTTCTCCAGAGTGGCTGTTGGCAATTTACATCCCGCCCATCAGTGTAGCAAGGCTCCCATTTCTCCATGCCCTCTCCTGCATTTCTGGTTTTGACACCTTTTTCAGCATGTCCCTTTTGACCGATGGGAAGCGAGACTTCTTTGTAGCGCTGATTTGCCTTTCCAGGTTGCTTGGTTGGCCAAAAAGGGCGTATGCTCTTTTTCCTGAATATATTCAGGAAAAAACGCATACGCCCTTTTTGGCCAAGGGCATCATTGTCAACGTTTTGCCGCTTTTCATGTGCTTTAAAGGCGATTCGAATCTACCTCCTGAAATCTATTTCCTGCAATTCTGCCTTGATTTCAAATCCTCTTCTTTGCCTTCCCTCAATATATTTGTGGACGAGAGTTATCATTTATAACTCTGCAGGTTTGTGAATTGCAGTGCCCTGAAGCTCCATTTTACAAGTCGCTTTTTTGGGAGTCGGCCGCAAAAGCGCAGGATGGCTTCAGGCCCTGTTCTGGTTCCGGGGGGCAGGCTGAGCCTGTGGTTAATTCTTCTTCCTGATGGGAAAATTGAGTGACCTGTGCCTGTCCCAACACCAAGAGCTAGTCTCTCATTGGTTCCCCGTCTTCCCGTTCATCCTCAGGACAAATTGCAACCTGTACGGAACAGGAGGTTAAAGGTGCTGATGCTCCAAGTAGGGAGATTGCTAGTAAAGTGGCTGGAATGGCGAACCCGAGCACAAGGAGATGAGAAATGCGGTGCGTTTTAGAAACCTTTCCCCATCACACGGTGTACCATCTTCTGGGTTTCTCATGCATGTTTTCGATGTAGGAAGATGCCCTTGAACCTGGAGATTTGGGACCCATGTGATGGGTAGCACGCAGTATTACTTTAAAGGGTCTGCGTTTGCTCACCCAACCTCACCAAACCTCTCAGCCCCAAGAGTGTCCACCCTTATGTCTCATCCAGCTGTGGGTCTAGATATGGTCAATGCAGGTTGCATCACAGCCCCTGAACGAATTGTGTAAGAATTTCTCTCTCTTTCCCTGTCTTTGTTTCATGTGTTTTTAAAAGTAATTTATTTTTATAATGGGGTTTAGCTGCTTTTCACGGCTGTGTTTAGGCCGCTTTACACCCACTTGACACACTAACAGAGAGATATCAATACATAGGTTTTAAGATTATTAGTAGTCAGATATATTCTTGTGCGGTGAATCGGGCGTGTTGAGTCCAGTTCTCTGAGCAAGGAGTAGGTCTTGTCTATTACATATTGGGTTTATGGAACGGTATCTGAGCTAATTTGAAACTCTTGTTTTATGTATCACCCCACCTCACCTTTCCCGTTAAGCAGCCATAGTGTGTTTTCTGCATGTGTGACTCTGTTCTGTTTTGTAATTCAGTTCAAGTGTAACGGTTTTTACATTCCCTCTATAAGTGACACCTTATGAGAAGTGTCCTTTTCTGTGTGACTTATTTCACTTAGAATCGTCTTACCTAAATCCACTCATCATGCTGCTACTAGCCTTATGACATTGATTTCATGGCTGAGTGATAGTCCATTGTACATAAGGACCACAACTTTTTTATCCATTTTTCGCTTTCCTGGGATATTTAAGGTGGAATGAAGTGGAGGTCCTTGTCAACAGAGCAGCCCTAAACTTTCGGGTGCTTGTGTCTTGCTGATTTTCAATTTTCCCACTTTATCCCCCCATGCGTAGAAGTGCCCTATGCTCTCTAAGCTGTGTTTTTTAGATGTTTCAGGACACACCGTACACTTCTCCAGAGTGGCTGTTGGCAATTTACATCCCGCCCATCAGTGTAGCAAGGCTCCCATTTATCCATGGCCTGTCCTGCATTTCTGGTTTTGACACCTTTTTCAGCATGTCCCTTTTGATCGATGGGAAGCGAGACTTCTTTGTAGCGCTGATTTGCCTTTCCAGGTTGCTTGGTTGGCCAAAAAGGGCGTATGCGTTTTTTCCTGAATATATTCAGGAAAAAACGCATACGCCCTTTTTGGCCAAGGGCATCATTGTCAACGTTTTCCCGCTTTTCATGTGCTTTAAAGGCGATTCGAATCTACCTCCTGAAATCTGTTTCCTGCAATTCTGCCTTGATTTCAAATCCTCTTCTTTGCCTTCCCTCAATATATTTGTGGACGAGAGTTATCATTTATAACTCTGCAGGTTTGTGAATTGCAGTGCCCTGAAGCTCCATTTTACAAGTCGCTTTTTTGGGAGTCGGCCGCAAAAGCGCAGGATGGCTTCAGGCCCTGTTCTTGTTCCGGGGGGCAGGCTGAGCCTTTGGTTAATTTTTCTTCCTGATGGGAAAATTGAGTGACCTGTGCCTGTCCCAACACCAAGAGCTAGTCTCTCATTGGTTCCCCGTCTTCCCGTTCATCCTCAGGACAAATTGCAACCTGTACGGAACAGGTGGTTAAAGGTGCTGATGCTCCAAGTAGGGAGATTGCTAGTAAAGTGGCTGGAATGGCGAACCCGAGCACAAGGAGATGAGAAATGCGGTGCGTTTTAGAAACCTTTCCCCATCACACGGTGTACCATCTTCTGGGTTTCTCATGCAGGTTTTCGATGTAGGAAGATGCCCTTGAACCTGGAGATTTGGGACCCATGCGATGGGTAGCACGCAGTATTACTTTAAAGGGTCTGCGTTTGCTCACCCAACCTCACCAAACATCTCAGCCCCAAGAGTGTCCACCCTTATGTCTCATCCAGCTGTGGGTCTAGATATGGTCAATGCAGGTTGCATCACAGCCCCTGAACGAATTGTGTAAGAATTTCTCTCTCTTTCCCTCTCTTTGTTTCATGGGTTTTTAAAAGTAATTTATTTTTATAATGGGGTTTAGCTGCTTTTCACTGCTGTGTTTATGCCGCCTTACACACACTTGACACACTAACAGAGAGATATCAATACATAGGTTTTAAGATTATTACTAGTCAGATATATTCTTGTGCGGTGAATCGGGCGTGTTGAGTCCAGTTCTCTGAGCAAGGAGTAGGTCTTGTCTATTCCATATTGGGTTTATGGAACGGTATCTGAGCTAATTTGAAACTCTTGTTTTATGTATCACCCCACCTCACCTTTCCCGTTAAGCAGCCATAGTGTGTTTTCTGCATGTGTGACTCTGTTCTGTTTTGTAATTCAGTTCAAGTGTAACGGTTTTTACATTCCCTCTATAAGTGACACCTTATGAGAAGTGTCCTTTTCTGTGTGACTTATTTCACTTGGAATCGTCTTACTTAAATCCACTCATCATGCTGCTACTAGCCTTATGACATTGATTTCATGGCTGAGTGATAGTCCATTGTACATAAGGACCACAACTTTTTTATCCATTTTTCGCTTTCCTGGGATATTTAAGGTGGAATGAAGTGGAGGTCCTTGTCAACAGAGCAGCCCTAAACTTTCGGGTGCTTGTGTCTTGCTGATTTTCAATTTTCCCACTTTATCCCCCCATGCGTAGAAGTGCCCTATGCTCTCTAAGCTGTGTTTTTTAGATGTTTCAGGACACACCGTACACTTCTCCAGAGTGGCTGTTGGCAATTTACATCCCACCCATCAGTGTAGCAAGGCTCCCATTTCTCCATGGCCTGTCCTGCATTTCTGGTTTTGACACTTTTTTCAGCATGTCCCTTTTGACCGATGGGAAGCGAGACTTCTTTGTAGCGCTGATTTGCCTTTCCAGGTTGCTTGGTTGGCCAAAAAGGGCGTATGCGTTTTTTCCTGAATATATTCAGGAAAAAAGGCATACGCCCTTTTTGGCCAAGTGCATCATTGTCAACGTTTTGCCGCTTTTCAAGTGCTTTAAAGGCGATTCGAATCTACCTCCTGAAATCTGTTTCCTGCAATTCTGCCTTGATTTCAAATCCTCTTCTTTGCCTTCCCTCAATATATTTGTGGACGAGAGTTATCATTTATAACTCTGCAGGTTTGTGAATTGCAGTGCCCTGAAGCTGCATTTTACAAGTCGCTTTTTTGGGATCCGGCCGCAAAAGCGCAGGATGGCTTCAGGCCCTGTTCTGGTTCCGGGGGGCAGGCTGAGCCTGTGGTTAATTCTTCTTCCTGATGGGAAAATAGAGTGACCTGTGCCTGTCCCAACACCAAGAGCTAGTCTCTCATTGGTTTCCCGTCTTCCCGTTCATCCTCAGGACAAATTGCAACCTGTACGGAACAGGAGGTTAAAGGTGCTGATGCTCCAAGTAGGGAGATTGCTAGTAAAGTGGCTGGAATGGCGAACACGAGCACAAGGAGGTGAGAAATGAGGTGCGTTTTAGAAACCTTTCCCCGTCACACGGTGTACCATCTTCTGGGTTTCTCATGCATGTTTTCGATGTAGGAAGATGCCCTTGAACCTGGAGATTTGGGACCCATGCGATGGGTAGCACGCAGTATTACTTTAAAGGGTCTGCGTTTGCTCACCCAACCTCACCAAACCTCTCAGCCCCAAGAGTGTCCACCCTTATGTCTCATCCAGCTGTGGGTCTAGATATGGTCAATCCAGGTTGCATCACAGCCCCCGAACGAATTGTGTAAGAATTTCTCTCTCTTTCCCTGTCTTTGTTTCATGGGTTTTTAAAAGTAATTTATTTTTATAATGGGGTTTAGCTGCTTTTCACGGCTGTGTTTAGGCCGCTTTACACCCACTTGACACACTAACAGAGAGATATCAATACATAGGTTTTAAGATTATTACTAATCAGATATATTCTTGTGCGGTGAATCGGGCGTGTTGAGTCCACTTCTCTGAGCAAGGAGTAGGTCTTGTCTATTCCATATTGGGTTTATGGAACGGTATCTGAGCTAATTTGAAACTCTTGTTTTATGTATCACCCCACCTCACCTTTCCCGTTAAGCAGCCATAGTGTGTTTTCTGCATGTGTGACTCTGTTCTGTTTTGTAATTCAGTTCAAGTGTAACGGTTTTTACATTCCCTCTATAAGTGACACCTTATGAGAAGTGTCCTTTTCTGTGTGACTTATTTCACTTAGAATCGTCTTACCTAAATCCACTCATCATGCTGCTACTAGCCTTATGACATTGATTTCATGGCTGAGTGATATTCCATTGTACATAAGGACCACAACTTTTTTATCCATTTTTCGCTTTCCTGGGATATTTAAGGTGGAATGAAGTGGAGGTCCTTGTCAACAGAGCAGCCCTAAACTTTCGGGTGCTTGTGTCTTGCTGATTTTCAATTTTCCCACTTTATCCCCCCATGCGTAGAAGTGCCCTATGCTCTCTAAGCTGTGTTTTTTAGATGTTTCAGGACACACGGTACACTACTCCAGAGTGGCTGTTGGCAATTTACATCCCGCCCATCAGTGTAGCAAGGCTCCCATTTCTCCATGCCCTCTCCTGCATTTCTGGTTTTGACACCTTTTTCAGCATGTCCCTTTTGACCGATGGGAAGCGAGACTTCTTTGTAGCGCTGATTTGCCTTTCCAGGTTGCTTGGTTGGCCAAAAAGGGCGTATGCTTTTTTTCCTGAATATATTCAGGAAAAAACGCATACGCCCTTTTTGGCCAAGGGCATCATTGTCAACGTTTTGCCGCTTTTCATGTGCTTTAAAGGCGATTCGAATCTACCTCCTGAAATCTATTTCCTGCAATTCTGCCTTGATTTCAAATCCTCTTCTTTGCCTTCCCTCAATATATTTGTGGACGAGAGTTATCATTTATAACTCTGCAGGTTTGTGAATTGCAGTGCCCTGAAGCTCCATTTTACAAGTCGCTTTTTTGGGAGTCGGCCGCAAAAGCGCAGGATGGCTTCAGGCCCTGTTCTGGTTCCGGGGGGCAGGCTGAGCCTGTGGTTAATTCTTCTTCCTGATGGGAAAATTGAGTGACCTGTGCCTGTCCCAACACCAAGAGCTAGTCTCTCATTGGTTCCCCGTCTTCCCGTTCATCCTCAGGACAAATTGCAACCTGTACGGAACAGGAGGTTAAAGGTGCTGATGCTCCAAGTAGGGAGATTGCTAGTAAAGTGGCTGGAATGGCGAACCCGAGCACAAGGAGATGAGAAATGCGGTGCGTTTTAGAAACCTTTCCCCATCACACGGTGTACCATCTTCTGGGTTTCTCATGCATGTTTTCGATGTAGGAAGATGCCCTTGAACCTGGAGATTTGGGACCCATGCGATGGGTAGCACGCAGTATTACTTTAAAGGGTCTGCGTTTGCTCACCCAACCTCACCAAACCTCTCAGCCCCAAGAGTGTCCACCCTTATGTCTCATCCAGCTGTGGGTCTAGATATGGTCAATGCAGGTTGCATCACAGCCCCTGAACGAATTGTGTAAGAATTCCTCTCTCTTTCCCTGTCTTTGTTTCATGTGTTTTTAAAAGTAATTTATTTTTATAATGGGGTTTAGCTGCTTTTCACGGCTGTGTTTAGGCCGCTTTACACCCACTTGACACACTAACAGAGAGATATCAATACATAGGTTTTAAGATTATTAGTAGTCAGATATATTCTTGTGCGGTGAATCGGGCGTGTTGAGTCCAGTTCTCTGAGCAAGGAGTAGGTCTTGTCTATTACATATTGGGTTTATGGAACGGTATCTGAGCTAATTTGAAACTCTTGTTTTATGTATCACCCCACCTCACCTTTCCCGTTAAGCAGCCATAGTGTGTTTTCTGCATGTGTGACTCTGTTCTGTTTTGTAATTCAGTTCAAGTGTAACGGTTTTTACATTCCCTCTATAAGTGACACCTTATGAGAAGTGTCCTTTTCTGTGTGACTTATTTCACTTAGAATCGTCTTACCTAAATCCACTCATCATGCTGCTACTAGCCTTATGACATTGATTTCATGGCTGAGTGATAGTCCATTGTACATAAGGACCACAACTTTTTTATCCATTTTTCGCTTTCCTGGGATATTTAAGGTGGAATGAAGTGGAGGTCCTTGTCAACAGAGCAGCCCTAAACTTTCGGGTGCTTGTGTCTTGCTGATTTTCAATTTTCCCACTTTATCCCCCCATGCGTAGAAGTGCCCTATGCTCTCTAAGCTGTGTTTTTTAGATGTTTCAGGACACACCGTACACTTCTCCAGAGTGGCTGTTTGCAATTTACATCCCGCCCATCAGTGTAGCAAGGCTCCCATTTCTCCATGGCCTGTCCTGCATTTCTGGTTTTGACACTTTTTTCAGCATGGCCCTTTTGACCGATGGGAAGCGAGACTTCTTTGTAGCGCTGATTTGCCTTTCCAGGTTGCTTGGTTGGCCAAAAAGGGCGTATGCGTTTTTTCCTGAATATATTCAGGAAAAAACGCATACGCCCTTTTTGGCCAAGGGCACCATTGTCAACGTTTTGCCGCTTTTCATGTGCTTTAAAGGCGATTCGAATCTACCTCCTGAAATCTGTTTCCTGCAATTCTGCCTTGATTTCAAATCCTCTTCTTTGCCTTCCCTCAATATATTTGTGGACGAGAGTTATCATTTATAATTCTGCAGGTTTCTGAATTGCAGTGCCCTGAAGCTGCATTTTACAAGTCGCTTTTTTGGGAGTCGGCCGCAAAAGCGCAGGATGGCTTCAGGCCCTGTTCTGGTTCCGGGGGGCAGGCTGAGCCTGTGGTTAATTCTTCTTCCTGATGCGAAAATTGAGTGACCTGTGCCTGTCCCAACACCAAGAGCTAGTCTCTCATTGGTTCCCCGTCTTCCCGTTCATCCTCAGGACAAATTGCAACCTGTACGGAACAGGAGGTTAAAGGTGCTGATGCTCCAAGTAGGGAGATTGCTAGTAAAGTGGCTGGAATGGCGAACCCGAGCACAAGGAGATGAGAAATGCGGTGCGTTTTAGAAACCTTTCCCCATCACACGGTGTACCATCTTCTGGGTTTCTCATGCATGTTTTCGATGTAGGAAGATGCCCTTGAACCTGGAGATTTGGGACCCATGCGATGGGTAGCACGCAGTATTACTTTAAAGGGTCTGCGTTTGCTCACCCAACCTCACCAAACCTCTCAGCCCCAAGAGTGTCCACCCTTATGTCTCATCCAGCTGTGGGTCTAGATATGGTCAATCCAGGTTGCATCACAGCCCCCGAACGAATTGTGTAAGAATTTCTCTCTCTTTCCCTGTCTTTGTTTCATGGGTTTTTAAAAGTAATTTATTTTTATAATGGGGTTTAGCTGCTTTTCACGGCCGTGTTTATGCCGCCTTACACACACTTGACACACTAACAGAGAGATATCAATACATAGGTTTTAAGATTATTACTAGTCAGATATATTCTTGTGCGGTGAATCGGGCGTGTTGAGTCCAGTTCTCTGAGCAAGGAGTAGGTCTTGTCTATTCCATATTGGGTTTATGGAATGGTATCTGAGCTAATTTGAAACTCTTGTTTTATGTATCACCCCACCTCACCTTTCCCGTTAAGCAGCCATAGTGTGTTTTCTGCATGTGTGACTCTGTTCTGTTTTGTAATTCAGTTCAAGTGTAACGGTTTTTACATTCCCTCTATAAGTGACACCTTATGAGAAGTGTCCTTTTCTGTGTGACTTATTTCACTTAGAATCGTCTTACCTAAATCCACTCATCATGCTGCTACTAGCCTTATGACATTGATTTCATGGCTGAGTGATATTCCATTGTACATAAGGACCACAACTTTTTTATCCATTTTTCGCTTTCCTGGGATATTTAAGGTGGAATGAAGTGGAGGTCTTGTCAACAGAGCAGCCCTAAACTTTGGGGTGCTTGTGTCTTGCTGATTTTCAATTTTCCCACTTTATCCCCCCATGCGTAGAAGTGCCCTATGCTCTCTAAGCTGTGTTTTTCAGATGTTTCAGGACACACCGTACACTTCTCCAGAGTGGCTGTTTGCAATTTACATCCCGCCCATCAGTGTAGCAAGGCTCCCATTTCTCCATGGCCTGTCCTGCATTTCTGGTTTTGACACTTTTTTCAGCATGTCCCTTTTGACCGATGGGAAGCGAGACTTCTTTGTAGCGCTGATTTGCCTTTCCAGGTTGCTTGGTTGGCCAAAAAGGGCGTATGCGTTTTTTCCTGAATATATTCAGGAAAAAAGGCATACGCCCTTTTTGGCCAAGGGCACCATTGTCAACGTTTTGCCGCTTTTCATGTGCTTTAAAGGCGATTCGAATCTACCTCCTGAAATCTGTTTCCTGCAATTCTGCCTTGATTTCAAATCCTCTTCTTTGCCTTCCCTCAATATATTTGTGGACGAGAGTTATCATTTATAACTCTGCAGGTTTGTGAATTGCAGTGCCCTGAAGCTGCATTTTACAAGTCGCTTTTTTGGGAGTCGGCCGCAAAAGCGCAGGATGGCTTCAGGCCCTGTTCTTGTTCCGGGGGGCAGGCTGAGCCTGTGGTTAATTCTTCTTCCTGATGGGAAAATTGAGTGACCTGTGCCTGTCCCAACACCAAGAGCTAGTCTCTCATTGGTTCCCCGTCTTCCCGTTCATCCTCAGGACAAATTGCAACCTGTACGGAACAGGAGGTTAAAGGTGCTGATGCTCCAAGTAGGGAGATTGCTAGTAAAGTGGCTGGAATGGCGAACACGAGCACAAGGAGGTGAGAAATGATGTGCGTTTTAGAAACCTTTCCCCATCACACGGTGTACCATCTTCTGGGGTTCTCATGCATGTTTTTGATGTAGGAAGATGCCCTTGAACCTGGAGATTTGGGACCCATGCGATGGGTAGCACGCAGTATTACTTTAAAGGGTCTGCGTTTGCTCACCCAACCTCACCAAACCTCTCAGCCCCAAGAGTGTCCACCCTTATGTCTCATCCAGCTGTGGGTCTAGATATGGTCAATCCAGGTTGCATCACAGCCCCCGAACGAATTGTGTAAGAATTTCTCTCTCTTTCCCTGTCTTTGTTTCATGGGTTTTTAAAAGTAATTTATTTTTATAATGGGGTTTAGCTGCTTTTCACGTCTGTGTTTAGGCCGCTTTACACCCACTTGACACACTAACAGAGAGATATCAATACATAGGTTTTAAGATTATTACTAGTCAGATATATTCTTGTGCGGTGAATCGGGCGTGTTGAGTCCAGTTCTCTGAGCAAGGAGTAGGTCTTGTCTATTCCATATTGGGTTTATGGAACGGTATCTGAGCTAATTTGAAACTCTTGTTTTATGTATCACCCCACCTCACCTTTCCCGTTAAGCAGCCATAGTGTGTTTTCTGCATGTGTGACTCTGTTCTGTTTTGTAATTCAGTTCAAGTGTAACGGTTTTTACATTCCCTCTATAAGTGACACCTTATGAGAAGTGTCCTTTTCTGTGTGACTTATTTCACTTAGAATCGTCTTACCTAAATCCACTCATCATGCTGCTACTAGCCTTATGACATTGATTTCATGGCTGAGTGATATTCCATTGTACATAAGGACCACAACTTTTTTATCCATTTTTCGCTTTCCTGGGATATTTAAGGTGGAATGAAGTGGAGGTCCTTGTCCACAGAGCAGCCCTAAACTTTCGGGTGCTTGTGTCTTGCTGATTTTCAATTTTCCCACTTTATCCCCCCATGCGTAGAAGTGCCCTATGCTCTCTAAGCTGTGTTTTTTAGATGTTTCAGGACACACCGTACACTTCTCCAGAGTGGCTGTTGGCAATTTACATCCCGCCCATCAGTGTAGCAAGGCTCCAATTTCTCCATGCCCTGTCCTGCATTTCTGGTTTTGACACCTTTTTCAGCATGTCCCTTTTGACCGATGGGAAGCGAGACTTCTTTGTAGCGCTGATTTGCCTTTCCAGGTTGCTTGGTTGGCCAAAAAGGGCGTATGCGTTTTTTCCTGAATATATTCAGGAAAAAACGCATACGCCCTTTTTGGCCAAGGGCATCATTGTCAACGTTTTGCCGCTTTTCATGTGCTTTAAAGGCGATTAGAATCTACCTCCTGAAATCTATTTCCTGCAATTCTGCCTTGATTTCAAATCCTCTTCTTTGCCTTCCCTCAATATATTTGTGGACGAGAGTTATCATTTATAACTCTGCAGGTTTGTGAATTGCAGTGCCCTGAAGCTCCATTTTACAAGTCGCTTTTTTGGGAGTCGGCCGCAAAAGCGCAGGATGGCTTCAGGCCCTGTTCTGGTTCCGGGGGGCAGGCTGAGCCTGTGGTTAATTCTTCTTCCTGATGGGAAAATTGAGTGACCTGTGCCTGTCCCAACACCAAGAGCTAGTCTCTCATTGGTTCCCCGTCTTCCCGTTCATCCTCAGGACAAATTGCAACCTGTACGGAACAGGAGGTTAAAGGTGCTGATGCTCCAAGTAGGGAGATTGCTAGTAAAGTGGCTGGAATGGTGAACCCGAGCACAAGGAGATGAGAAATGCGGTGCGTTTTAGAAACCTTTCCCCATCACACGGTGTACCATCTTCTGGGTTTCTCATGCAGGTTTTCGATGTAGGAAGATGCCCTTGAACCTGGAGATTTGGGACCCATGGGATGGGTAACAGGCAGTAGTACTTTTAAGGCTCTGCGTTTGCTCCCCCAACCTCACCAAGTCTCTCAGCCCCGTGAGTGTCCACCCTTATGTCTCATCCAGCTGTGGGTCTAGATATGGTCATTCCAGGTGGCATCACAGCCCCTGAACGAATTTTGTAAGAATTTCTCTCTCTTTCACTTTCTTTGTTTCAAGGGTTTTTAAAATTAATTTATTCTTATAATGGGGTTTAGCTGCTTTTCACGGCTGTTTTTATGCCGCTTTACACCCACTTGACTCACTTTCAGAGAGATATAAATTCATAGGTTTTAAGATTCTTACTAATCAAATATATTCTTGTGCGGTGAATAGGGGGTGTTGAGTCCAGTTCACTGAGCAAGGAGTAGGGCTTTCTATTACATATTGGGTTTATGGAACGGTATCTCAGCTAATTTGAAACCCTTGTTTTATGCATCACCCCACCTCACCTTTCCCGTTAAGCAGCCATAGTGTGTTTTGTAAACGTGTGACTCTGTTTTGTTTTGTAATTCAGTTCAATTGTAGCGGTTTTTATATTCCCTCTATAAGTGATAGCTTATGATAAGTGTCTTTTTCTGTGTGACTTATTTCACTTAGAATTGTCGTACCTAAATCCACTCATCATGCTGCTACTAGCCTTATGACATTGATTTCATGGCTGAGTGATATTCCATTGTACATAAGGACCACCACTTCTTTATCCATTTTTCTCTTTCCTGGGATATTTAAGGTGTCATGAAGTGGAGGTTCTTGTCAACAGAGCAGCCCTAAACTTTGGGGTGCCTGTGTGTTGCTGATTTTTAGTTTTCCCAATTTATACGCCCATGAGTGTAAGTGCCCTATGTGCTCTAAGCTGTGTTTTTTCGATGTTTCAGGACACACCGTACACTTCTCCAGAGTGGCTGTTGGCAATTTACATCCTGACTATCAGCGTAGCAAGGCTCCCATTTCTCCATGGCCTGTCCTGCATTTCTGGTTTTGACACTTTTTTCAGCATGGCCCTTTTGACCGATGGGAAGCGAGACTTCTTTGTAGCGCTGATTTGCCTTTCCAGGTTGCTTGGTTGGCGAAAAAGGGCGTATGCGTTTTTTCCTGAATATATTCAGGAAAAAACGCATACGCCCTTTTTGGCCAAGGGCATCATTGTCGACGTTTTGCCGTTTTTCATGTGCTTTAAAGGCGACTCGAATCTACCTCCTGAAATCTGTTTCCTGCAATTCTGCCTTGCTTTCAAATCCTCTTCGTTGCCTTCCCTCAATATATTTGTGAACGAGAGTTATCATTTACAACTCTGCAGGTTTGTTAATTGCAGTTCCCCTGAGCTCCATTTTTCAACTCGCTTTTTTGGGAGCTGGCCGCAAAAGCGCAGGACGGCATCAGGCCCTATTCTGGTTCCGGGCGGCAGGCTGAGCCTGTGGTTAATTCTTCTTCCTGATGGGAAAATAGAGTGACCTGTGCCTGTCCCAACACCTAGAGCTAGTCTCTCATTGGCTCCCCTTCTTCCCATTCATACTCAGGACAAATTGCAAGCTGTACGGAACAGGAGGTTAAAGGTCCTGATTCTCCAAGGAGGGAGATTGCTAGTAAAGCGGCTGGAATGGCGAACCCGAGCACAAGGATATGAGAAATGAGGTGCGTTTTAGAAACCTTTCCCGGTCACACGGTCTACCACCTTCTGGGTTTCTCATGCATGTTTTCGATGTAGGAAGATGCCCTTGAACCTGGAGATTTGGGAACCATGCGATGGGTAACAGGCAGTAGTACTTTAAAGGCTCTGTGTTTGCTCCCCCAACCTCACCAAATCTCTCAGCCCCGAGAGTATCCACCCTTACGTCTCATCCAGCTGTGGGTCTAGATATGGTCATTCCAGGTGGCATCACAGCCCCTGAACGAATTTTGTAAGAATTTCTCTCTCTTTCACTGTCTTTGTTTCACGGGTTTTTAAAATTAATTTATTTTTATAATGGTGTTTAGCTGCTTTTCACGGCTGTGTTTATGCCGCTTTACACCCACTTGACTCACATCCAGAGAGATATCAATACATAGGTTTTAAGATTCTTACTAGTCAGATATATTCTTGTGCGAGAATAGGGGGTGTTGAGTCCAGTTCACTGAGCAAGGAGTAGGTCTTTCTATTACATATTGGGGTTATGGAACGGTATCTGAGCTAATTTGAAACCCTTGTTTTCTGCAGCACCCCACCTCACCTTTCCCGTTAAGCAGCCATATTGTGTTTTCTAAACGTGTGACTCTGTTCTGTTTTGTAATTCAGTTCAAGTGTAGCGGTTTTTACATTCCCTCTATAAGTGATAGCTTATGATAAGTGTCTTTTTCTGTGTGACTTATTTCACTTAGAATTGTCGTACCTAAATCCACTCATCATGCTGCTACTAGCCTTATGACATTGATTTCATGGCTGAGTGATATTCCATTGTACATAAGGACCACCACTTCTTTATCCATTTTTCTCTTTCCTGGGATATTTAAGGTGTGGTGAAGTGGAGGTTCTTGTCAACAGAGCAGCCCTAAACTTTGGGGTGCCTGTGTGTTGCTGATTTTTAGTTTTCCCAATTTATACGCACATGAGTGTAAGTGCCCTATGCGTTCTAAGCTGTGTTTTTTCAATGTTTCAGGACACACCGTACACTTCTCCAGAGTGGCTGTTGGCAATTTACATCCCGCCCATCAGCGTAGCAAGGCTCCCATTTCTCCATGGGCTGTCCTGCAATTCTGGTTTTGAGCCTTTTTTCAGCATGTCCCTTTTGACCGATGGGAAGCGAGACTTCTTTGTAGCGCTGATTTGCCTTTCCAGGTAGCTTGGTTGGCCAAAAAGGGCGTATGCGTTTTTTCCTGAATATATTCTGGAAAAAACGCATACGTCCTTTTTGGCCAAGGGCATCATTGTCGACGTTTTGCCGTTTTTCATGTGCTTTAAAGGCGACGTGAATCTACCTCCTGAAATCTGTTTCCTGCAATTCTGCCTTGCTTTCAAATCCTCTTCGTTGCCTTCCCTCAATATATTTGTGGACGAGAGTTATCATTTATAACTCTGCAGGTTTGTGAATTGCAGTGCCCTGAAGCTCCATTTTACAAGTCGCTTTTTTGGGAGCTGGCCGCAAAAGCGCCGGATGGCTTCAGGCCCTGTTCTGGTTCAGGGGGGCAGCCTGAGCCTGTGGTTAATTCTTCTTCCTGATGGGAAAATAGAGTGACCTGTGCCTGTCCCAACACCAAGAGCTAGTCTCTCATTGGTTCCCCGTCTTCCCGTTCATCCTCAGGACAAATTGCAACCTGTACGGAACAGGAGGTTAAAGGTGCTGATGCTCCAAGTAGGGAGATTGCTAGTAAAGTGGCTGGAATGGCGAACCCGAGCACAAGGAGATGAGAAATGAGGTGCGTTTTAGAAACCTTTCCCCATCACACGTTGTACCATCTTCTGGGTTTCTCATGCATGTTTTTGATGTAGGAAGATGCCCTTGAACCTGGAGATTTGGGACCCATGCGATGGGTAGCACGCAGTATTACTTTAAAGGGTCTGCGTTTGCTCACCCAACCTCACCAAACCTCTCAGCCCCAAGAGTGTCCACCCTTATGACTCATCCAGCTGTGGGTCTAGATATGGTCAATCCAGGTTGCATCACAGCCCCTGAACGAATTGTGTAAGAATTTCTCTCTCTTTCCCTGTCTTTGTTTCATGGGTTTTTAAAAGTAATTTATTTTAAAATGGGGTTTAGCTGCTTTTCACGGCTGTGTTTATGCCGCTTTACACCCACTTGACACACTAACAGAGAGATATCAATTCATAGGTTTTAAGATTATTACTAGTCAGATATATTCTTGTGCGGTGAATCGGGCGTGTTGAGTCCAGTTCTCTGAGCAAGGAGTAGGTCTTTTCTATTCCATATTGGGTTTATGGAACGGTATCTGAGCTAATTTGAAACTCTTGTTTTATGTATCACCCCACCTCACCTTTCCCGTTAAGCAGCCATAGTGTGTTTTCTGCATGTGTGACTCTGTTCTGTTTTGTAATTCAGTTCAAGTGTAACGGTTTTTACATTCCCTCTATAAGTGACACCTTATGAGAAGTGTCCTTTTCTGTGTGACTTATTTCACTTAGAATCGTCTTACCTAAATCCACTCATCATGCTGCTACTAGCCTTATGACATTGATTTCATGGCTGAGTGATATTCCATTGTACATAAGGACCACAACTTTTTTATCCATTTTTCGCTTTCCTGGGATATTTAAGGTGGAAGGAAGTGGAGGTCCTTGTCAACAGAGCAGCCCTAAACTTTGGGGTGCTTGTGTCTTGCTGATTTTCAATTTTCCCACTTTATCCCCCCATGCGTGGAAGTGCCCTATGCTCTCTAAGCTGTGTTTTTTAGATGTTTCAGGACACACCGTACACTTCTCCAGAGTGGCTGTTGGCAATTTACATCCCGCCCATCAGTGTAGCAAGGCTCCCATTTCTCCATGGCCTGTCCTGCATTTCTGGTTTTGACACTTTTTTCAGCATGGCCCTTTTGACCGATGGGAAGCGAGACTTCTTTGTAGCACAGATTTGCCTTTCCATGTTGCTTGGTTGGCCAAAAAGGGCGTATGCGTTTTTTCCTGAATATATTCAGGAAAAAACGCATACGCCCTTTTTGGCCAAGGGCATCATTGTCAACGTTTTGCCGCTTTTCATGTGCTTTAAAGGCGATTCGAATCTACCTCCTGAAATCTGTTTCCTGCAATTCTGCCTTGATTTCAAATCCTCTTCTTTGCCTTCCCTCAATATATTTGTGGACGAGAGTTATCATTTATAACTCTGCAGGTTTGTGAATTGCAGTGCCCTGAAGCTCCATTTTACAAGTCGCTTTTTTGGGAGCTGGCCGCAAAAGCGCCGGATGGCTTCAGGCCCTGTTCTGGTTCAGAGGGGCAGGCTGAGCCTGTGGTTAATTCTTCTTCCTGATGGGAAAATAGAGTGACCTGTGCCTGTCCCAACACCAAGAGCTAGTCTCTCATTGGTTCCCCGTCTTCCCGTTCATCCTCAGGACAAATTGCAACCTGTACGGAACAGGAGGTTAAAGGTGCTGATGCTCCAAGTAGGGAGATTGCTAGTAAAGTGGCTGGAATGGCGAACCCGAGCACAAGGAGATGAGAAATGAGGTGCGTTTTAGAAACCTTTCCCCATCACACGGTGTACCATCTTCTGGGTTTCTCATGCATGTTTTCGATGTAGGAAGATGCCCTTGAACCTGGAGATTTGGGACCCATGCGATGGGTAGCAGGCAGTATTACTTTAAAGGGTCTGCGTTTGCTCACCCAACCTCACCAAACCTCTCAGCCCCAAGAGTGTCCACCCTTATGTCTAATCCAGCTGGGGGTCTAGATATGGTCAATCCAGGTTGCATCACAGCCCCTGAACGAATTGTGTAAGAATTTCTCTCTCTTTCCCTGTCTTTGTTTCATGGGTTTTTAAAAGTAATTTATTTTTATAATGGGGTTTAGCTGCTTTTCACGGCTGTGTTTATGCCGCTTCACAGCCACTTGACACACTAACAGAGAGATATCAATACATAGGTTTTAAGATTATTACTAGTCAGATATATTCTTGTGCGGTGAATCGGGCGTGTTGAGTCCAGTTCTCTGAGCAAGGAGTAGGTCTTGTCTATTCCATATTGGGTTTATGGAACGGTATCTGAGCTAATTTGAAACTCTTGTTTTATGTATCACCCCACCTCACCTTTCCCGTTAAGCAGCCATAGTGTGTTTTCTGCATGTGTGACTCTGTTCTGTTTTGTAATTCAGTTCAAGTGTAACGGTTTTTACATTCCCTCTATAAGTGACACCTTATGAGAAGTGTCCTTTTCTGTGTGACTTATTTCACTTAGAATCGTCTTACCTAAATCCACTCATCATGCTGCTACTAGCCTTATGACATTGATTTCATGGCTGAGTGATATTCCATTGTACATAAGGACCACAACTTTTTTATCCATTTTTCGCTTTCCTGGGATATTTAAGGTGGAATGAAGTGGAGGTCCTTGTCAACAGAGCAGCCCTAAACTTTGGGGTGCTTGTGTCTTGCTGATTTTCAATTTTCCCACTTTATCCCCCCATGCGTGGAAGTGCCCTGTGCTCTCTAAGCTGTGTTTTTTAGATGTTTCAGGACACACCGTACACTTCTCCAGAGTGGCTGTTGGCAATTTACATCCCGCCCATCAGTGTAGCAAGGCTCCCATTTCTCCATGGCCTGTCCTGCATTTCTGGTTTTGACACTTTTTTCAGCATGGCCCTTTTGACCGATGGGAAGCGAGACTTCTTTGTAGCGCTGATTTGCCTTTCCAGGTTGCTTGGTTGGCCAAAAAGGGCGTATGCGTTTTTTCCTGAATATATTCAGGAAAAAACGCATACGCCCTTTTTGGCCAAGGGCATCATTGTCAACGTTTTGCCGCTTTTCATGTGCTTTAAAGGCGATTCGAATCTACCTCCTGAAATCTGTTTCCTGCAATTCTGCCTTGATTTCAAATCCTCTTCTTTGCCTTCCCTCAATATATTTGTGGACGAGAGTTATCATTTATAACTCTGCAGGTTTGTGAATTGCAGTGCCCTGAAGCTCCATTTTACAAGTCGGTTTTTTGGGAGCCGGCCGCAAAAGCGCAGGATGGCTTCAGGCCCTGTTCTGGTTCCGGGGGGCAGGCTGAGCCTGTGGTTAATTCTTCTTCCTGAAGGGAAAATAGAGTGACCTGTGCCTGTCCCAACACCAAGAGCTAGTCTCTCATTGGTTCCCCGTCTTCCCGTTCATCCTCAGGACAAATTGCAACCTGTACGGAACAGGAGGTTAAAGGTGCTGATGCTCCAAGTAGGGAGATTGCTAGTAAAGTGGCTTGAATGGCGAACCCGAGCACAAGGAGATGAGAAATGAGGTGCGTTTTAGAAACCTTTCCCCATCACACGGTGTACCATCTTCTGGGTTTCTCATGCATGTTTTCGATGTAGGAAGATGCCCTTGAACCTGGAGATTTGGGACCCATGCGATGGGTAGCACGCAGTATTACTTTAAAGGGTCTGCGTTTGCTCACCCAACCTCACCAAACCTCTCAGCCCAAAGAGTGTCCACCCTTATGTCTCATCCAGCTGTGGGTCTAGATATGGTCAATCCAGGTTGCATCACAGCCCCTGAACGAATTGTGTAAGAATTTCTCTCTCTTTCCCTGTCTTTGTTTCATGGGTTTTTAAAAGTAATTTATTTTTATAATGGGGTTTAGCTGCTTTTCACGGCTGTGTTTATGCCGCTTTACACCCACTTGACACACTAACAGAGAGATATCAATACATAGGTTTTAAGATTATTACTAGTCAGATATATTCTTGTGCGGTGAATCGGGCGTGTTGAGTCCAGTTCTCTGAGCAAGGAGTAGGTCTTGTCTATTCCATATTGGGTTTATGGAACGGTATCTGAGCTAATTTGAAACTCTTGTTTTATGTATCACCCCACCTCACCTTTCCCATTAAGCAGCCATAGTGTGTTTTCTGCATGTGTGACTCTGTTCTGTTTTGTAAATCAGTTCAAGTGTAACGGTTTTTACATTCCCTCTATAAGTGACACCTTATGAGAAGTTTCCTTTTCTGTGTGATTTATTTCACTTAGAATCGTCTTACCTAAATCCACTCATCATGCTGCTACTAGCCTTATGACATTGATTTCATGGCTGAGTGATATTCCATTGTACATAAGGACCACAACTTTTTTATCCATTTTTCGCTTTCCTGGGATATTTAAGGTGGAAGGAAGTGGAGGTCCTTGTCAACAGAGCAGCCCTAAACTTTGGGGTGCTTGTGTCTTGCTGATTTTCAATTTTCCCACTTTATCCCCCCATGCGTGGAAGTGCCCTATGCTCTCTAAGCTGTGTTTTTTAGATGTTTCAGGACACACCGTACACTTCTCCAGAGTGGCTGTTGGCAATTTACATCCCGCCCATCAGTGTAGCAAGGCTCCCATTTCTCCATGGCCTGTCCTGCATTTCTGGTTTTGACACTTTTTTCTGCATGGCCCTTTTGACCGATGGGAAGCGAGACTTCTTTGTCGCGCTGATTTGCCTTTCCAGGTTGCTTGGTTGGCCAAAAAGGGCGTATGCGTTTTTTCCTGAATATATTCAGGAAAAAACGCATACGCCCTTTTTGGCCAAGGGCATCATTGTCAACGTTTTGCCGCTTTTCATGTGCTTTAAAGGCGATTCGAATCTACCTCCTGAAATCTGTTTCCTGCAATTCTGCCTTGATTTCAAATCCTCTTCTTTGCCTTCCCTCAATATATTTGTGGATGAGAGTTATCATTTATAACTCTGCAGGTTTGTGAATTGCAGTGCCCTGAAGCTCCATTTTACAAGTCGGTTTTTTGGGAGCTGGCCGCAAAAGCACAGGACGGCATCAGGCCCTATTCTGGTTCCGGGCGACAGGCTGAGCCTGTGGTTAATTCTTCTTCCTGATGGGAAAATAGAGTGACCTGTGCCTGTCCCAACACCTAGAGCTACTCTCTCATTGGCTCCCCGTCTTCCCGTTCATCCTCAGGACAAATTGCAACCTGTACGGAACAGGAGGTTAAAGGTGCTGATTCTCCAAGGAGGGAGATTGCTAGTAAAGCGGCTGGAATGGCGACCCCGAGCACAAGGAGATGAGAAATGAGGTGCGTTTTAGAAACCTTTCCTGGTCACACGGTCTACCACCTTCTGGGTTTCTCATGCATGTTTTCGATGTAGGAAGATGCCCTTGAACCTGTAGATTTCGGACCCATGGGATGGGTAACAGGCAGTAGTACTTTAAAGGCTCTGTTTTGCTCACCCAACCTCACCAAATCTCTCAGCCCCGAGAGTATCCACCCTTACGTCTCATCCAGCTGTGGGTCTAGATATGGTCAATCCAGGTGGCATCACAGCCCCTGAACGAATTTTTTAAGAATTTCTCTGTCTTTCACTGTCTTTGTTTCACGGGTTTTTAAAATTAATTTATTTTTATAATGGGGTTTAGCTGCTTTTCACGGCTGTGTTTATGCTGCTTTACACCCACTTGACTCACATCCAGAGAGATATCAATACATAGGTTTTAAGATTCTTACTAATCAGATATATTCTTGTGCGGTCAATAGGGGGTGTTGAGTCCAGTTCACTGAGCAAGGAGTAGGTCTTTCTATTACATATTAGGTTTATGGAACGGTATCTCAGCTAATTTGAAACCCTTGTTTTATGCATCACCCCACATCACCTTTCCCGTTAAGCAGCCATAGTGTGTTTTCTAAACGTGTGACTCTGTTCTGTTTTGTAATTCAGTTCAAGTGTAGCGGTTTTTACATTCTCTCTATAAGTGATAGCTTATGATACGTGTCTTTTTCTGTGTGACTTATTTCACTTAGTATCGTCGTACCTAAATCCACTCATCATGCTGCTACTAGCCTTATGACATTGATTTCATGGCTGAGTGATATTCCATTGTACATAAGGACCAACACTTCTTTATCCATTTTTCTCTTTCCTGGGATATTTAAGGTGTCATGAAGTGGAGGTTCTTGTCAACAGAGCAGCCCTAAACTTTGGAGTGCCTGTGTCTTGCTGATTTTTAGTTTTCCCAATTTATTCGCCCGTGAGGGGAAGTGCCCTATGCGCTCTAAGCTGTGTTTTTTCGATGTTTCAGGACACACCGTACACTTCTCCAGAGTGGCTGTTGGCAATTTACATCCTGCCCATCAGCGTAGCAAGGCTCCCATTTCTCCATGGCCTGTCCTGCATTTCTGGTTTTGACTCTTTTTTCAGCATGGCACTTTTGACCGATGGGAAGCGAGACTTCTTTGTAGCGCTGATTTGCCTTTCCTGGTTGCTTTGTTGGCCAAAAAGGGCGTATGCTATTTTTCCTGAATATATTCAGGAAAAAACGCATACGCCCTTTTTGGCCAAGGGCATCATTATCGACGTTTTGCCGCTTCTCATGTGCTTTAAAGGCAATTCGAATCTACCTCCTGAAATCTGTTTCCTGCAATTCTGCCTTGATTTCAAATCGTCTTCTTTGCCTTCCCTCAAGATATTTGTGGACGAGAGTTATCATTTATAACTCTGCAGGTTTGTGAATTGCAGTGCCCCTGCGCTCCATTTTACAACTCGCTTTTTTGGGAGCTGGCCGCAAATGCGCAGGATGGCCTCAGGCACTATTCTGGTTCCGGGCGGCAGGCTGAGCTTGCGGTTAATTCTTCTTCCTGATGGGAAAATAGAGTGACCTGTGCCTGTCCCAACACCTAGAGCTAGTCTCTCATTGGCTACCCCTCTTCCCGTTCATCCTCAGGACAAATTGCAAGCTGTACGGAACAGGAGGTTAAAGGTGCTGATTCTCCAAGGAGGGAGATTGCTAGTAAAGCGGCTGGAATGGCGAACCCGAGCACAAGGAGATGAAAAATGAGGTGCGTTTTAGAAACGTTTCCCGGTCACACGGTCTACCACCTTCTGGGTTTCTCATGCATGTTTTCGATGTAGGAAGATGCCCTTGAACCTGGAGATTTGGGACCCATGGGATGGGTAACAGGCAGTAGTACTTTAAAGGCTCTGCATTTGCTCCCCCTACCTCACCAAAGCTCTCAGGCCCAAGAGTGTCCACCCTTACGTCTCATCCAGCTGTGGGTCTAGATATGGTCAATCCAGGTGGCATCACAGCCTCTGAATGAATTGTATAAGAATTTCTCTCTCTTTCACTGTCTTTGTTTCATGGGGTTTTAAAAGTTCTTTGTTTTTATAGTGGGGTTAACTTCTTTTCACTGCTGTGTTTATGCCGCTTTACACCCCCTTGACACACTTACAGACAGATATCAATACATAGGTTTTAAGATTCTTACTAGTCAGATATGTTCTTGTGCCGTGAATAGGGGGTGTTTAGTCCAGTTCACTGAGCAAGGAGTAGGTCTTGTCTATTACATATTGTGTTTATGGAACGTTATCTGAGCTAATTTGAAATCCTTGTTTTATGCATCACCCCACCTCACCTTTCCCGTTAAGCATCCATAGTGTGTTTTCTAAATGTGTGACTCTGTTCTGTTTTGTAATTCCGTTCAAGTGTAGCGGTTTTTACATTCCCTCTGTTAGTGATATCTTATGATAAGTGTCTTTTTCTGTGTGACTTATTTCACTTCGAATCATCGTACCTAAATCCACTCATCATGCTGCTACTAGCCTTATGATATTGATTTCACCCTCGATTGATATTCCATTTTACATATGGAGCACAACTTCTTTATCCATTTTTCTCTTTCGTGGGATATTTAAGGTAGAATTAAGTGGAGGTTCTTGTCAACAGAGCAGCCCTAAATTTTGGAGTGCCTGTGTTTTGGTGATTTTTAATTTTCCCAATTTATACGTCCATGAGTGGATGTGCCCCTTTCTCTCTAGCTGTGTTTTTTAGATGTTTTAGGAAACACCATACCCTCCTCCAGAGTCGTCATTGGCAATTTACATCCCACCCATCAGTGTAACAAGGCTCCCTTTCCTCCCTGTCCTCTCCTGCATTTCTTCTTTTTACACTTTTTTAGGAAGGCCATTTTGACCGATGGGAAGTCAGACTTCTTTGTAGTGCTGAATTGCATTTCCGGCTTGCTTGGTTGGCCAAAAGGGGCCTATGGTTTTTTTCCTGAATTCATACAGAAAAAAACGCATATGCTCTTTTTGTCCAAGTGCATCATTGTCGGGTCTGAAGTGTCGGGTGTGGGTCCTCTGCATGTGGAAACCTAGGAGCAAGTGAAATTAGACAAAGCACAAAGGAAAAAATGGTTAGACTTTATTTTATTGCCCAGATTCTATTGTTATCTCCCAGGAATTTTTAATGGGCTTTGCCAGTGACAAAGCCCTCCTCTGCCTTTTGTCCCATTCCTCATTCTTGGGGCGCTGAGGGTGCAGACACGTCTTCTGTAAATGCTTCATGCTGAGTTGGGTGTCCTCATACCCGGGGGGAGGGGCAGGACTTCTCCCCAGCAGCCTCCAGGTGAGGTTGATTGTCCGCAGGCCTCCTCCCTCACTGCTCGTCTGCCTGAGCACCAGCATTGGCAGTTTTATAGATTCTAATGACCTTTAAGGGTCCAGGAAAGAGATGTGCAGAGACGCTGGGGGGGTGGGCGGTTTTACCCTGCTCCACATTGGTTTGGCCCCCTTAGGCTGACGGTTTCTGCCAGCCTAGATGCTCTGACCAGTAGTCTGCGCTTTCTTCAGTTAGGCCTCTGAATTAACGTACAAACAGCACCAGGTGTCAGAGCCCTGCTTGCTCAACTCCCAGACAGTCCAGGGCCGGTGGTGATCCAGGACCATGACGGCCACTCAGTCAACGGCCTTTTGAAGTAGCCAGGAGTACAGCCGGTCTCACTGGCCGCCGTCACCGCGGTGTCTGTAGGCTTTTCTATGGTGGCAGCGTTATTTACGGTTCCCCTGCCAAGTTTATTAGCTCCGCTCTGGGTGCAGTAAGTCCTGTAAGCAATAGTCTGTTCTTTTGGGGCACACTCTTGTTGTTTCCTGAGAGAAGCTCCAGGTCAAGTGATGGTCACACGAGTCGTCATGGGGGCCCATTGCCCCAAGTTGTCTCTCTGGAGGTTGGTGTTGGAGGGCCTCCTCACTCGAGGTCATTGTGCCCACGGAGCAATCCCTGCAACTTCAGGGCATGGTGGGTGGTTAGGATCACCAAGTGGCGTCCTTTTCCCTTAGGAGGGAGCTGGCCTTGCGGGCTGCTGATTTCCAGGTTTTTAGATACCCCCAGTATCCTGGTCGAATGGGGTGGCTGGCCAATGCCTGGAGGGCATTCTTGCATTGTTCCATTTCAAGTGGTCCCAGTTTTTGCACTAATACTCCAAGGGCGATTCACCTTGGACCAGGAATGTAAAGGTCAAAGGGTTTAGCTAACTTAGGGAGGTCCAGGGCCAGGGTCTGAATTGACTGCTCTTTCCAATCTTGAAAGGCCGCTTCTGGATTCTATTCAAAAGGATCATCATCTTTTCCTTTCAGTGTTTCATATAGAGGCCCAGCTATTAGACTGTAGTTAGGGATCCAGATGCAGCAAATCCCGGTCTCCCCAGGAACCCCTAAGCTGTCTTCTAGTTTCAGGAAGGCTGAGGCTGCAAATGGCTTATTCCCTTTCCTGGGGTGGGCTTCTCCGACCTTCTGTTCGAATGAAGCCCAGGAAGGCCACCTTAGTTTGTGATATTTGAGCCTTTTCCTTGGACACCTTCTATCTTTTATTGGCTAGGGAGTTCAGAGGCCTCCTTAGTCGGGCTGGTGATCAGAATGTCATCTGCATATTGAAGGAGGGTTCCCTTCTCCAGAGGTAGATCTTTTAGGTCTTTAGCTAACGTTTCCCCAAAGACGGTGTGGGAATTTTTGAACCCCTGGGGCAGGACGGCCCAGCAGTATTGTTTTTGTTGTATGTTGAGTCCTGCCACTCACAGCCAACATTTCTTGTGACTCTGGGACTAATGGAATACAGAAGAAGGCATCATTGAAGTCTAATACAGAATGCCATGTCCTGGTGGATGGTAGAATGACCAGCAGGGTGTAGGAATTAGGAACTACTAGATGTATATCCACTGTGGCTTCACTGACTGTCCTGGCATCCTCTACCAGGTCCCCAGCAGCCCACGGGGCTCTCGTGGTCAGGCCACTCCCAGGATATGGAGCTCACCTGGGCAGGTACGCAGCAGCCCACGGGGCTCTCGTGGGCAGGCCCCTCCCTGGATATGGAGCTCCCATGGACAGGTACCCCGGCAGGGCTGGGCACACAGGAACCGTGCACATAGCCCTCATTGCAGAGCACCCCCAGCACACCTGTCACTCAGAGCTGACACAGAGCACCTCAGAGCAGAGCTTGAACTAACAAACAGCAGCTCCAACAGGTCTGTGACCCTAGGCTTCACTCTGTGCGGCCTCCCTCTGCCTGGTCTTCCAGGGGCTTCCACTGCAGCCGGAGCACCAGGCCTCTGTCTCCACCCACCACCCCTCCTCTCCCTGACTCCTGGGTTCCTCTCATTAGCAGAGGTTCTTCTTGAAGTTGTCTCCCACTCATGGACCAGATAAAATGATTAGAAAACAAGCCAGGGCTGCCGCCCCTTATCTATCCTGACTCTCGGGACCCTACACCTGTTCCTTGGATCTGGCCGGTGCAGCAAGACCCATTTTCTGCAACTCTGAGCCCCTGAGGGGCGAGGATTGGCTGACCTGGGCAGCCTGACCCGGCCGGCCAGCCCTTCCCAGGTGTGCCTGGGTTGAGGTCAATATAAACACCCCTCCAGGCAGCAAAAGCCTCTGCAGCTGTGCCTGACGCCATATTCTCTGCCCTGTCAGCAGTCTCGGGGTTGGGCTGGTGGGAGAGAGTAGGGCCCACGGCTCTATGAGTGGCCCGGTGTGACTGGGGCTCTGCTGGACTTTCTGCAGGAGTTGCCGGGCTGCCACCTGCTAAAGAAGAGGATGTGTCACCCATACTTGCTGCTGGAATTTCTCCCCGGGCAGAGGTGAGGAAGGACAAAAGCAGTGGGGGCCGGGACAGGAGGGGTACCTCAGGCAGGGAAATGGAAAGCTTCCAGACGAGCGCCCGGGGCCAGGACCATCCTGGCTGGCCTGCAGGCACCAAGTCGGCCTGCGTGCTGTCGCTGGTGTGACTCCAAGCCCCTTCCTCTAGTTTTTAAAGTCTTTGCACACATTCAGGTGTTTTACCTGGGAAGGGTGGGAAAAGTTCAGCAGCAGCTGGCCTGGGGCTCAGCTCACGTTTACTCAGAGACGCCTCCTCACGGTCCCCCAGCTTTGCAATGAGGACGCTCCTCGTGTGGGGGCTGCTGGCTGCATGGGAGATGATTCCCACCTGTGACCAACTTCAGAATTGTTTACCACTGGAGCAAGTGCCCTGATAGTGTTTTCCTCTGTATGACCAGTGGGTTCTGTTTTTTTTTTTTTCTTTTTTGGTTCAAGGTAAGTTTTATTCCTCTTTTTGTATTTATGGATATAAGCATGGAAATAATTCATTCATATAAATACGTCTATGGGAAGGACAGAACTTTTTTTTCTGTTTTATTTTTTTAAGTATTATTTATTTTTTAATTTTTGAATTTATTTTATTCATTTTTTTATACAGCAGGCTCTTATTGGTTACCTATTTTATACATATAAGTGTATATATGTCAATCCCAGGCTCGCAATTCATCCCACCACCACCACCCTGCCACTTTCCCCCCTTGGTGTCCATACATTTGTTCTCTACATCTGTGTCTCTATTTCTGCCTTGCAAACCGGTTCATCTTTACCATTTTTCTAGGTTCCACATGTATGCGTTAATATACGATATTTGTTTTTCTCTTTCTGACTTACTTCACTCTGTATGCCAGTCTCTAGATCTATCCACGTCTCCACAAATGACCCAATTTCATTCCTTTTTATGGCTGAGTAATATTCCATTTTATATATGTAGCACATCTTTTCTGTTCGTCTGTCTATGGGCATTTAGGTTGCTTCCATGACCTGGCTATTGTAAATAGTGCTGCAATGAATATTGTGGTGAATATGTCTTTTTGAATTATGGTTTTCTCTGGGTATATGGCCAGTAGTGGGATTGCTGGGTCATATGGTAATTCTATTTTTAGTATTTTAAGGAACCTCCATGCTGTTCTCCATAGTGACTGTATCAATTTACATTCCCACAAATAGTGTAAGAGGGTTCCCTTTTCTCCACACCCTCTCCAGCATTTGTTGCTTGTAGATTTTCTGATGATGCCCATTCTAACTCGTGTGAGGTGATACCTCATTGTAGTTTTGGTTTATATTTCTCTAATAATTAGTGATGTTGAGCAGCTTTTCATGTGATTCTTGGTCATCTGTATGTCTTCTTGGGACAAATGTCTATTTACGTCATCTGCCCATTTTTGGATTGGGTTGTTTGTTTTTTTACTGTTGAGCTGCATGAGCTGTTTATATACATTGGAGATTACTCCTTTGTCCATTGATTCGTTTGCAAATATTTTCTCCCATTGTGAGGGTTGTCTTTTCGTCTTGTTTGTAGTTTCCTTTGCTTTGCAAAAGCTTTTAGGTTTCATTTGCTCCCATATGTTTATTTTTTTTTAATTCCATTACTCTAGGAGGTGGATCAAAAAAGATCTTGCTGTGATTTATGTCAAAGAGTATTCTTCCTATGTTTTCCTCTAAGAGTTTTATAGTGTCCGGTCTTACATTTCGGTCTCTAATCCATTTTGAGTTTATTTTTTGTGTATGGTGTTTGGGAGTGTTCTAATTTCATTCTTTTACATGTAGCTGTCCATTTTTCCCAGCACCACTTATTGAAGAGACTTTCTTTTCTCCTTTTTATACCCTTGCCTCCTTTGTCATAGATTAGTGGGCCATAGGTGTGTAGGTTTATCTCTTGGCTTTTTTTTTCTTTTACATCTTTATTGGAGTATAATTGCTTTACAATTGTGTGTTAGTTTCTGCTGTATAAAAAAGTGAATCGGCTGTGCGTATACATATAACACCATATCCCCTCCCTCTTGCACCTCCCTCTCACTCCCTTATCCCACCCTTTTAGGTGGTCACAAAGCACAGAGCTGATCTCCCTGTGCTATGTGGTTGCTTCCCAGTAGCTATCAATTTTACATTTGGTAGTGTATATATGTCCATACCACTCTCTCACTTTGTCCCAGCTTACCCTTCCCTCTCCCCATGTCCTCAAGTCCTTTCTCTACGTCTGTGTCCTTAATCCTTTCCTGCCCCTAGGTTCTTCATAAAGTTTTTTTTTAAGATTCCATATATATGTGTTAGCATACGGTATTTGTTTTTCTCTTTCTGACTTACTTCACTCTGTAGGACAGACTCTAGATCCATCCACCTCACTAAAAATAACTCAATTTCGTTTCTTTTTATGGCTGAATAATGTTCCATTGTATATATATGTGCAACATCTTCTTTATCCATTTATCTGTTGATGGACGCTTAGGTTGCTTCCATGTCCTGGCTATTGTAAATAGAGCTACAGTGAACATTGTGGTACATGACTCTTTTTGAATTATGGTTTTCTCAGGGTAAATATCCAGGAGTGGGTTTGCTGGGTTGTATGGTAGTTCTATTTTTAGTTTTTAAGGAACCCCCATACCGTTCTCCCTAGTGGCTATATCAATTTACATTCCCACCAACAGTGCAAGAGGGTTCCCTTTTCTCCAATAAATGCCTCTCCAGCATTTATTGTTGGTAGATTTTTTGATGATGGCCATTCTGACTGGTGTGAGGTGATACCTCACTGTAGTTTTGATTTGCATTTCTCTAATGATTAGTGATGTTCAGCATCCTTTCATGTGTTTGTTGGCAACCTGTATATCTTCTTTGGAGAAATGTCTATTTAGGTCTTCTGCCCATTTTTGGATTGGGTTGTTCGGTTTTGTGATATTGAGCTACATGAGCTGCTTTTTGGAGATTAATCCTTTGCCATTTGCTTCATTTGAAAATATTTTCTCCCATTCTGATGGTTGTCTTTTCATCTTGCTTATGTTTTCCTTTGCTGTGCAAAAGAATTTATGTTTCATTCGGTCCCATTTTTTAATTTTTGTTTTTATTTCCATTTCTCTAGGAGGTGGGTCAAAAAGGATCTTGCTGTGATTTATGTCATAGACTGTTCTGCTTATGTTTTCCTCTAAGCGTTTTATAGTGGCTGGTCTTATATTTAGGTCTCTAATCCATTTTGAGTTTATTTTTGTGTATGGTGTTAGGGAGTGTACTAATTTCATTCTTTTACATGTAACTGTCCAGTTTTCTCAGCACCACTTGCTGAAGACACTGTCTTTTCTCCATTGTATACCCTTGCCTCCTTTGTCATAGATTAGTGAACCATAGGTACGTGGGTTTATCTCTGTGCTTTCTATCCTGTTCTATTGACCTATATTTCTGTTTTTGTGTCAGTACCATATTATCTTGATTACTCTAGCTTTGTAATATAGTCTGAAGTCTGGAAGTCTGATTCCTCCAGCTCTTTTTTTTCCCCCTCAAGACTGCTTTGGCTATCCAGGGTCTTTTGTGTCTCCCTACAAATTTTAAGATTTTTTTTCTTGTTCTGTAGAAAATGCCAAAGGTATTTTGATCGGGATTGCATTGAATATGTAGATTGCTTTGGGTAGTATAGTCATTTTCACAATATTGATTCTTCTAATCCGAGAACATGGTATATGTCTCCATCTGTTTATATCATCTTTGATTTCTTTCATCAGTGTCTTTTAGTTTTCTGAGTACAGGTCTTTTACTTCCTTAGGTAGGTTTATTCCTAGGTATTTTATTCTTATTGTTGCAGTGGTAATGGGATTGTTTCCTTAATTTCTCTTTCTGATCTTTCATTGTTAGTGTAGAGGAATGCAAGCAATTTCTGTGCATTAATTTTGTATCCTGCAACTTTACCAAATTCATTGATTAGCTCCAGTGGTTTTCTGGTGGCATCTTTAGGATTCTCTATCTATGATATCATGTCATCTGCAAACAGTGACAATTTTACTTCTTCTTTTCCTTTTTGTATTCCTTTTATTTCTTTTTCTTCTCTGATTGCCATGGCTAGGACTTCCAAAACTATGTTGAATAGCAGTGGTGAGAGTGGACATCCTCGTCTTGTTCCTGATCTTAGAGGAAACGCTTTCAGTTTTTCACCATTGAGAATGCTGTTTGCTGTGGGTTTGTCATATATGGCCTTTATTATGTTGAGGTAGTTTCCCTCTATGCCCACACTCTGCAGAGTTTTTATCGTAAATGAGTGTTGAATTTTCTCAAAATCTTTTCCTTCATCTATTGAGATGATCATATGGTTTTATTCTACAATTTGTTAATATGGTGTATCACATTGATTTGTGTATATTGAAGAATCCTTGCATCCCTGGGATAAACCCCACTTGATCATGGTGTATGATCCTTTTAATGTGTTGTTCGATTCTGTTTGCTAGTATTTTGTTGAGGATTTTTACATCTATATTCATCAGTGATATTGGTCTATAATTTTCTTTCCTTGTAGTATCTCTGTCTGATTTTGGTATCAGGGTGATGGTGGTCTCATAGAATGAGTTTGGGAGTGTTCCTTCCCCTGCAATTGTTTTGAAGAATTTGAGAAGGTTGGGTGTTAGCTCTTCTCTAAATGTTTGATAGAATTCACCTGTGATGCCATCTGGTTCTGGACTTTGGTTTATTGGAAGATTTTTAATCACAGTTTCAATTTCATTGCTTGTGATAGGTTTGTTCATATTTTCTATTTCTTCCTGGTTCAGTCTTAGAAGGTTATCCCTTTCTAAGAATTTGTCCATTTCTTCCAGATTGTCCATTTTATTGGCCTAGAGTTGCTTGTAGTAGTCTCTTAGGATGCTTTGTATTCCTGTTGTGTCTGTTGTAACTTCTGCTTTTTCACTTCTAATTTTGTTGATTTGCGTTTTCTCCCTCTTTTTCTTAAGTCTGGCTAAAGGTTGATCATTTTTGCTTATCTTCTCAAAGAACCAGCTTTTAGTTTTATTGATCTTTGCTTTCGTTTTCTTTGTTTCTATTTCATTTATTTCTGCTCTGATGTTTATGATTTCTTTCCTTCTACTAACTTTGGGTTTTGTTCTTCTTTCTCTAGTTCCTCTAGGTGTAAGGTTCGATTGTTTATTTGAGATTTTTCTTGTTTCTTGAGGTAGGCTTGTATTGCTATAAACTTCCCTCTTAGAACTCCTTTTGCTGCATCCCATAGGTTTTGGATCATCGTATTTTTGTTGTCGTTTGTCTCTAGGTAGTTTTTGATTTCCTCTTTGATTTCTTCAGTGATCTCTTGGTTATTTAGTAACATATTGTTTAGCCTCCATGTGTTTGTGTTTTTTACGTTTTTTTCCATGTAATTGATTTCTAATCTCATAGCATTGTGGTCGGAACAGCTGCTTGATATGATTTCAGTTTTCTTAAATTTACTGAGGCTTTATCTGTGACCCAAGATGTGATCTATCCTGGAGAATGTTCCGTGTGCAGTTGAGAAGAACGTGTAATCTGCTGTTTTTGGATGGAATGTCCTATAAATATTAATTAACTCTATCTGGTCTATTGTGTCATTTAAAGCTTGTGTTTCCTTATTAATTTTCTGTCTGGCTGATCTCCACTGGTGTAAGTGAGCTGTTAAAGTCCCCCGCTATTATTGTGTTACTGTCGATTTCCTCTTTTATAGCTGTTAGCAGTTGCCTTATACATTGAGGTGCTCCTATTTTGGGTACATATATATTTATAATTGTTATATCTTCTTCTTGGATTGATCCCCTGACCATTATGTAGTGTCTTTCCTTGTCTCTTGTAACATTCTTTATTTTAAAGTCTATTTTATCTGATATGAGTATTGCTACTCCAGCTTTCTTTTGATTTTCATTTGCATAGAGTATATTTTTCCATCGCCTCACTTTGAGTCTGTATGTGTCCCTAGGTCTGAAATGGATCTCTTGTAGACAGCATATATATGGGTCTTGTTTTTGTATCCATTCAGCGAGCCTGTGTCTTTTGGTTGGAACATTTAGTGCATTCACGTTTAAGGTAATTATCGATATGTATGTTCCTACTACTATTTTCTTAATTGTTATGGGTTTGTCTTGGTGGGTCCTTTTCTTCTCTTGTGTTTCCCACTTAGAGAAGTTCCTTTAGCATTTGGTGTAGAGCTGGTTTCATGGTGCTGAATTCTCTTAGCTTTTGCTTGTCTGTAAGGCTTTTGATTTCTCCATCAAATCTGAATGAGCTCTTTGCAGGGTGGAGTACTCTTGGTTGTAGGTTCTTCCCTTTCATCACTTTAAATTTATCATGCCACTTCCTTCTGGCTTGTAGATTTTCTGCTGAGAAATCAGTTGTTATCCTTATGGGAGTTCCCTTGTATGTTATTGGTCATTTTTCCCTTGCTGCTTTCAATCATTTTTCTTTGTCGTTAATTTTTGTCAATTTGATTACTATGTGTCTTGTCATTTTTCTCCTTTGGTTTATCCTGCCTGGGACACTCTGTGCTTCTGGACTTGGGTGGCTATTTCTTTTCCCATGCTAGGGAAGTTTTTGACCATAATCTCTTCAAATATATTCTCGGGTCCTTTCTCTCTCTCTTCTCCTTCTGGGACCCCTATAATGCGAATGTTGTTGCGTTTAATGTTGTCCCAGAGGACTCTTGGGGTGTCTTCGTTTATTTTCATTCTTTTTCTTTATTCTGTTCCATGGCAGTGATTTCCACCTCTCTGTCTTCCAGGTCACTTATCCGTTCTTCTGCCACAGTTATTCTGCTACTGATTCCTTCTAGTGTATTTTTCATTTCAGTTATTACATTGTTCACCTCTGTTTGTTTGTTCTTTAATTCTTCTAGGTCCTTGTTAAACATTTCTTGCATCTTCTCGATCTTTGCCTCCTTTTTTTTTCCAAGGTCTTGGCTCAACTTCACTATCATTATTCTGAATTCTTTTTCTGGAAGGTTCCCTATCTCCACCTCATTTCGTTTTTTTTCTGGGGTTTTATCTTGTTCCTTGATCTGGTATAAAGTCCTCTGCCTTTTCATTTTGTCTATCTTTCTGTGAATGTGGTTTTCCTTCCACAGGCTGCAGAATTGTAGTTCTTCTTGCTTTTGCTGTCTGCTCTCCGGTGGATGAGTCTATCTTAGAGGCTAGTGCAAGCTTCCTGATGGGAGGGACTGGTGGTGGGTAGAGCTGGGTGTTGCTTTGGTGGGCAGAGCTTTAATCCGCTTGTCTACGGATTAAATAAAACTTTAATAAAAAGTTTAATCCGCTTGTCTGCTGATGCATGGGGCTGGGTTCCCTCCCTGTTGGTTGTTTGGCCTGAGGCGACCCAGCCCTGGAGCCTACCTTGCTCTTGGTGGGGCTAATGGCGGACTCTGGGAGGGCACACACCAAGGAGTATTTCCCAGAACTTCTGCTGCCAGTGTCGTTGTCCTCACGGTGAGCCACAGCCACAGCCACCACCTGCCTCTGCAGGAGACCCTCTAAAAGTAGCAGGTAGTTCTGGTCATTCTCCTACAGGGTCACTGCTCCTTCCCCTGGGTCCTGATGTGCACACTACTTTGTGTGTGCCCTCCAAGAGTGGAGTATCTGAGTGGAGTTGAGACTCTGAGACTCTGTGTGGACTCGCACAGACTCTGGGTCCTGTGAAGCTTCGATGTTTTCTGATTCTAGAAATCCTATAGGAGACGGTCCACAGCAGGTGACGCTAATGTTGTCAGTAGAGGTGTTGAAGCCAAAGATCTGCAGTTCCAACTAGAGGTGCCGATGTACATACAGGACAAAATCATCTCGTGTGAATGTAGTTCAGGCATGTTTAAGATGAATGCAGTCATGTTAATGCCTACCATATTCTATCTTGAGCCTCTCTTCAGGGACCCCCTCCTCAGTTCCTGAGGCTCCTGTAAGTCATGTACAGGGGACTGGAGAGTGGGCTCTGTCCAGTCTGAGCCCTGAGTTACCCTGTGTGTATCTTAGGATACTTTGTATTTCTGTGGTGTCTGTTGTAACATCATCTCTTTCATTTCAGATTTATTTGGGCCCTCTCTTTTTAAAAAAACATATGACTGTTTTCTTTTATTCTTTACAGAAGTTTAATAAGTGTTTGATCTACTATCCTTACCCTATGTATACTTTTTGCAGTGAGATTTTTACTTTTCTTTGTTTCCTTGTTACTATCAATAATTAGTGAGACTTCTTTTAAGCTACCTTCAACATTGCTTATAAAGCTGCTTTATTAGTGATGACAGAGCCTTAATGGAAGTCATGTTCTGGTTGTAAATTAGAATGCAATGTGCCAGCAAATAGCCCCTTAAGTTTATGTCTCATTACTTCTTGTTCTTTTTTTAATTTAATTTTTATTTTTTGTCAGAGCAAATTTAATTAAAATGTTTTGTTTCTTCTAGGTGTGCAAGATGTGGTTCTTTTAAACATATACATATATCTATTTTTCTTTGGATCATTTTCCCATGTAGGTTATGACACGATGTTGAGTAGTCTTGTCTTGGTATTACGTAGGTCTTTGGTGATTACATATTTCACATGTGTTTCTATATCTATCTTAACCCCAATATCCTAATGTATCCAATCCTCACACCTTTCCATTTGGTGAACCATAAGTTTGTTTAATGAATCTGTGATTGCATTTCTCTGTGGAAATAACTTCATTGGTATCAATTTTTAGCTAAGACCTATAAGTGATATTATAGGATATGTGTCTTTTGCTTTCTGACTTAGTACAATTTGCCTGATTACCTCAAGAATCATACATGGTGCTGCAAATGGCATTGTTTCATTTTTTTCCCTGGCTAATATTCCATCTGTACGTGTACCAGTTCTTCTTTGGCCACGCACCTCTTGATGGACTTTCTGGTTGCCTCCATGTCTTGGCTATTGCAATACTGCTGCAATGCACATTTGCTTGCCTGTGTCTTTCCAGTTATATCTTCTTATTTTATAGGCCAAGGAGTGGGCTTGCTGTATCATATGGTAGCTCAGTGTGTATGTTTTAAAGGCACCCCCATTCAGTTCTCATTAGTGGCTCTTTCCAGGATACGTCCCACTTAAAATTGAGGGTATGCATTTCTCCAAAACACCTTCAATATTTATTATTTGTAGTTTTCTTGCTGATGGTTATTGTAACAGGTGTGAGCTGATACCTATCTGTGGTTGAATTTGCATGTGTCCCATAATCTGTTGAAATTGAGCTTTAAAGCATGCCCTTTTTATTTATCAAACTGTGATTACAGCTTAGTTCTTCAAAGTGTTTTCTTAAAGTAAGTGTCACATTTTGAAAATTTTTGGCCATTAAATCCCTCAAGACATTTTGAGGGCACGTTTCATTTACAGCCCTGAAGTACTTGTTCATATGAAGTGACCATTAGCACAGGTTTTAAAGCTGCTTGTGCAGGTAACGGCCAGAGGGTGGCAGCCTTTCTATGTTCCCAATCTGGTAAATACGGAAAGAGACCTTCAGCCCCAAGAGTGTCCAGCTTTATTTCTCATCCAGCTGTGGGTCTAGATATGGTCACACCAGGTTGCATCAAAACCCCGGAAAGAATTATGTAAAAATTTCTCCCTCTATCACTATCTTTGTTTTTTTGGGATTTTAAAGTAATTTATTTTTATAATGGGGTTTACCTGATTTTCACTGCTGTGTTTATGCCCCTTTACACCCATTGATTAACTTACAGAGAGAAATCAATATATAGGTTTTAAGATTTTTAGTAGTCAGATATACACTTGTTCGTTGAATAGGGGGTGTTGCGTCCACTTCACGGAGCAAGGAGTAGGTCTTGTCTATTACATATTGGGTTTATGGATCGGTATCTGAGCTAATATGAAACCCTTGTTTTATGCATCACCCCACCTCACCTTTCCCGTTAAGCAGCCATAGTGTGTTTTCTAAATGTGTGACTCTATTCTGTTTTGTAATTCAGTTCAATTGTAGCGGTTTTTACATTCCCTCTATAAGTGATATCTTATGATAAGTGTCTTTTTCTGTGTGACTTATTTCACTTAGAATTGTCGAACCTAAATCCACTCATCATGCTTCTAATAGCCTTATGACATTGATTTCATGGCTGAGTGATATTCCATTGTACATAAGGACCACAACATCGTTATCCATTTTCCTATTTCTTGGGATATTTAAGGTGTAATGAAGAGGAGGTTCTTGTCAAGAGAGCAGCCCTAAACTTTGGTGTGCCTGTGTCTTGCTGATTTTTAGTTTTCCCAATTTATACGCCCATGAGTGGAAGGGCCCTATGCTCTCTAAGCTGTGTTTTTTAGATGTTTCAGGACACACCGTACACTTCTCCAGAGTGGCTGTTGGCAATTTACATCCCGCCATCAGCGTAGCAAGGCTCCCATTTCTCCATGGCCTGTCCTGCATTTCTGGTTTTGACACTTTTCTCAGCATGGCCCTTTTGACCGATGGGAAGCGAGACTTCTTTGTAGCGCTGATTTGCCTTTCCAGGTTGCTTGGTTGGCCAAAAAGGGCGTATGCGTTTTTTCCTGAATATATTCAGGAAAAAACGCATACGCCCTTTTTGGCCAAGGGCATCATTGTCAACGTTTTGCCGCTTTTCATGAGCTTTAAAGGTGTTTTGGATCTACCTCATGAAATCTGTTTCCTGCAATTCTGCCTTGATTTCAAAGTCTCTTCTTTGCCTTCCCTCAATATATTTGTGGACGAGAGTTATCATTTATAACTCTGCAGGTTTGTGAATTGCTGTGCCCTGAAGCTCCATTTTACAACTCGCTTTTTTGGCAGCTGGCCGCAAAGGCGCAGGATGGCTTCAGGCCCTGTTCTGGTTCCGGGGGGCAGGCTGAGCCTGTGGTTAATTCTTCTTCCTGATGGGAAAATAGAGTGACCTGTGCCTGTCCCAACACCAAGAGCTAGTCTCTCATTGGTTCCCCGTCTTCCCGTTCATCCTCAGGACAAATTGCAACCTGTTCGGAACAGGAGGTTAAAGGTGCTGATGCTCCAAGTAGGGAGATTGCTAGTAAAGTGGCTGGAATGGCGAACCCGAGAACAAGGAGATGAGAAATGAGGTGCGTTTTAGAAACCTTTCCCCATCACACGGTGTACCATCTTCTGGGTTTCTCATGCATGTTTTCGATGTAGGAAGATGCCCTTGAACCTGGAGATTTGGGACCCATGCGATGGGTAGCACGCAGTATTACTTTAAAGGGTCTGCGTTTGCTCACCCAACCTCACCGAACCTCTCAGCCCCAAGAGTGTCCACCCTTATGTCTCATCCAGCTGTGGGTCTAGATATGGTCAATCCAGGTTGCATCACAGCCCCTGAACGAATTGTGTAAGAATTTCTCTCTCTTTCCCTGTCTTTGTTTCATGGGTTTTTAAAAGTAATTTATTTTTATAATGGGGTTTAGCTGCTTTTCACGGCTGTGTTTAGGCCGCTTTACACCCACTTGACACACTAACAGAGAGATATCAATATATAGGTTTTAAGATTATTACTAGTCAGATATATTCTTGTGCGGTGAATCGGGCGTGTTGAGTCCAGTTCTCTGAGCAAGGAGTAGGTCTTGTCTATTCCATATTGGGTTTATGGAACGGTATCTGAGCTAATTTGAAACTCTTGTTTTATGTATCACCCCACCTCACCTTTCCCGTTAAGCAGCCATAGTGTGTTTTCTGCATGTGTGACTCTGTTCTGTTTTGTAATTCAGTTCAAGTGTAACGGTTTTAACATTCCCTCTATAAGTGACACCTTATGAGAAGTGTCCTTTTCTGTGTGACTTATTTCACTTAGAATCGTCTTACCTAAATCCACTCATCATGCTGCTACTAGCCTTATGACATTGATTTCATGGCTGAGTGATATTCCATTGTACATAAGGACCACAACTTTTTTATCCATTTTTCGCTTTCCTGGGATATTTAAGGTGGAAGGAAGTGGAGGTCCTTGTCAACAGAGCAGCCCTAACCTTTGGGGTGCTTGTGTCTTGATGATTTTCAATTTTCCCACTTTATCCCCCCATGCGTGGAAGTGCCCTATGCTCTCTAAGCTGTGTTTTTTAGATGTTTCAGGACACACCGTACACTTCTCCAGAGTGGCTGTTGGCAATTTACATCCCGCCCATCAGTGTAGCAAGGCTCCCATTTCTCCATGGCCTGTCCTGCATTTCTGGTTTTGACACTTTTTTCAGCATGGCCCTTTTGACCGATGGGAAGCGAGACTTCTTTGTAGCGCTGATTTGCCTTTCCAGGTTGCTTGGTTGGCCAAAAAGGGCGTATGCGTTTTTTCCTGAATATATTCAGGAAAAAACGCATACGCCCTTTTTGGCCAAGGGCATCATTGTCAACGTTTTGCCGCTTTTCATGTGCTTTAAAGGCGATTCGCATCTTCCTCCTGAAATCTGTTTCTGCAATTCTGCCTTGATTTCAAATCCTCTTCTTTGCCTTCCCTCAATATATTTGTGGACGAGAGTTATCATTTATAACTCTGCAGGTCTGTGAATTGCAGTGCCCTGAAGCTCCATTTTACAAGTCGCTTTTTTGGGAGCCGGCCGCAAAAGCGCAGGATGGCTTCAGGCCCTGTTCTGGTTCCGGGGGGCAGGCTGAGCCTGTGGTTAATTCTTCTTCCTGATGGGAAAATAGAGTGACCTGTGCCTGTCCCAACACCAAGAGCTAGTCTCTCATTGGTTCCCCGTCTTCCCGTTCATCCTCAGGACAAATTGCAACCTGTACGGAACAGGAGGTTAAAGGTGCTGATGCTCCAAGTAGGGAGATTGCTAGTAAAGTGGCTGGAATGGCGAACCCGAGCACAAGGAGATGAGAAATGAGGTGCGTTTCAGAAACCTTTCCCCATCACACGGTGTACCATCTTCTGGGTTTCTCATGCATGTTTTCGATGTAGGAAGATGCCCTTGAACCTGGAGATTTGGGACCCATGCGATGGGTAGCACGCAGTATTACTTTAAAGGGTCTGCGTTTGCTCACCCAACCTCACCGAACCTCTCAGCCCCAAGAGTGTCCACCCTTATGTCTCATCCAGCTGTGGGTCTAGATATGGTCAATCCAGGTTGCATCACAGCCCCTGAACGAATTGTGTAAGAATTTCTCTCTCTTTCCCTGTCTTTGTTTCATGGGTTTTTAAAAGTAATTTATTTTTATAATGGGGTTTAGCTGCTTTTCACGGCTGTGTTTAGGCCGCTTTACACCCACTTGACACACTAACAGAGAGATATCAATACATAGGTTTTAAGATTATTACTAGTCAGATATATTCTTGTGCGGTGAATCGGGCGTGTTGAGTCCAGTTCTCTGAGCAAGGAGTAGGTCTTGTCTATTCCATATTGGGTTTATGGAACGGTATCTGAGCTAATTTGAAACTCTTGTTTTATGTATCACCCCACCTCACCTTTCCCGTTAAGCAGCCATAGTGTGTTTTCTGCATGTGTGACTCTGTTCTGTTTTGTAATTCAGTTCAAGTGTAACGGTTTTAACATTCCCTCTATAAGTGACACCTTATGAGAAGTGTCCTTTTCTGTGTGACTTATTTCACTTAGAATCGTCTTACCTAAATCCACTCATCATGCTGCTACTAGCCTTATGACATTGATTTCATGGCTGAGTGATATTCCATTGTACATAAGGACCACAACTTTTTTATCCATTTTTCGCTTTCCTGGGATATTTAAGGTGGAATGAAGTGGAGGTCCTTGTCAACAGAGCAGCCCTAAACTTTGGGGTGCTTGTGTCTTGCTGATTTTCAATTTTCCCACTTTATCCCCCCATGTGTGGAAGTGCCCTATGCTCTCTAAGCTGTGTTTTTTAGATGTTTCAGGACACACCGTACACTTCTCCAGAGTGGCTGTTGGCAATTTACATCCCGCCCATCAGTGTAGCAAGGCTCCCATTTCTCCATGGCCTGTCCTGCATTTCTGGTTTTGACACTTTTTTCAGCATGGCCCTTTTGACCGATGGGAAGCGAGACTTCTTTGTAGCGCTGATTTGCCTTTCCAGGTTGCTTGGTTGGCCAAAAAGGGCGTATGCGTTTTTTCCTGAATATATTCAGGAAAAAACGCATACGCCCTTTTTGGCCAAGGGCATCATTGTCAACGTTTTGCCGCTTTTCATGTGCTTTAAAGGCGATTCGAATCTACCTCCTGAAATCAGTTTCCTGCAATTCTGCCTTGATTTCAAATCCTCTTCTTTGCCTTCCCTCAATATATTTGTGGACGAGAGTTATCATTTATAACTCTGCAGGTTTGTGAATTGCAGTGCCCTGAAGCTGCATTTTACAAGTCGCTTTTTTGGGAGCCGGCCGCAAAAGCGCAGGATGGCTTCAGGCCCTGTTCTGGTTCCGGGGGGCAGGCTGAGCCTTTGGTTAATTCTTCTTCCTGATGGGAAAATAGAGTGACCTGTGCCTGTCCCAACACCAAGAGCTAGTCTCTCATTGGTTTCCCGTCTTCCCGTTCATCCTCAGGACAAATTGCAACCTGTACGGAACAGGAGGTTAAAGGTGCTGATGCTCCAAGTAGGGAGATTGCTAGTAAAGTGGCTGGAATGGCGAACACGAGCACAAGGAGGTGAGAAATGAGGTGCGTTTTAGAAACCTTTCCCCATCACACGGTGTACCATCTTCTGGGTTTCTCATGCATGTTTTCGATGTAGGAAGATGCCCTTGAACCTGGAGATTTGGGACCCATGCGATGGGTAGCACGCAGTATTACTTTAAAGGGTCTGCGTTTGCTCACCCAACCTCACCAAACCTCTCAGCCCCAAGAGTGTCCACCCTTATGTCTCATCCAGCTGTGGGTCTAGATATGGTCAATCCAGGTTGCATCACAGCCCCCGAACGAATTGTGTAAGAATTTCTCTCTCTTTCCCTGTCTTTGTTTCATGGGTTTTTAAAAGTAATTTATTTTTATAATGGGGTTTAGCTGCTTTTCACGGCCGTGTTTATGCCGCCTTACACACACTTGACACACTAACAGAGAGATATCAATACATAGGTTTTAAGATTATTACTAGTCAGATATATTCTTGTGCGGTGAATCGGGCGTGTTGAGTCCAGTTCTCTGAGCAAGGAGTAGGTCTTGTCTATTCCATATTGGGTTTATGGAACGGTATCTGAGCTAATTTGAAACTCTTGTTTTATGTATCACCCCACCTCACCTTTCCCGTTAAGCAGCCATAGTGTGTTTTCTGCATGTGTGACTCTGTTCTGTTTTGTAATTCAGTTCAAGTGTAACGGTTTTTACATTCCCTCTATAAGTGACACCTTATGAGAAGTGTCCTTTTCTGTGTGACTTATTTCACTTAGAATCGTCTTACCTAAATCCACTCATCATGCTGCTACTAGCCTTATGACATTGATTTCATGGCTGAGTGATATTCCATTGTACATAAGGACCACAACTTTTTTATCCATTTTTCGCTTTCCTGGGATATTTAAGGTGGAATGAAGTGGAGGTCCTTGTCAACAGAGCAGCCCTAAACTTTGGGGTGCTTGTGTCTTGCTGATTTTCAATTTTCCCACTTTATCCCCCCATGCGTGGAAGTGCCCTATGCTCTCTAAGCTGTGTTTTTTAGATGTTTCAGGACACACCGTACACTTCTCCAGAGTGGCTGTTGGCAATTTACATCCCGCCCATCAGTGTAGCAAGGCTCCCATTTCTCCATGGCCTGTCCTGCATTTCTGGTTTTGACAACTTTTTCAGCATGTCCCTTTTGACCGATGGGAAGCGAGACTTCTTTGTAGCGCTGATTTGCCTTTCCAGGTTGCTTGGTTGGCCAAAAAGGGCGTATGCGTTTTTTCCTGAATATATTCAGGAAAAAACGCATACGCCCTTTTTGGCCAAGGGCATCATTGTCAACGTTTTGCCGCTTTTCATGTGCTTTAAAGGCGATTCGAATCTACCTCCTGAAATCTGTTTCCTGCAATTCTGCCTTGATTTCAAATCCTCTTCTTTGCCTTCCCTCAATATATTTGTGGACGAGAGTTATCATTTATAACTCTGCAGGTTTGTGAATTGCAGTGCCCTGAAGCTCCATTTTACAAGTCGGTTTTTTGGGAGCCGGCCGCAAAAGCGCAGGATGGCTTCAGGCCCTGTTCTGGTTCCGGGGGGCAGGCTGAGCCTGTGGTTAATTCTTCTTCCTGATGGGAAAATAGAGTGACCTGTGCCTGTCCCAACACCAAGAGCTAGTCTCTCATTGGTTCCCCGTCTTCCCGTTCATCCTCAGGACAAATTGCAACCTGTACGGAACAGGAGGTTAAAGGTGCTGATGCTCCAAGTAGGGAGATTGCTAGTAAAGTGGCTGGAATGGCGAACCCGAGCACAAGGAGATGAGAAATGCGGTGCGTTTTAGAAACCTTTCCCCATCACACGGTGTACCATCTTCTGGGTTTCTCATGCATGTTTTCGATGTAGGAAGATGCCCTTGAACCTGGAGATTTGGGACCCATGCGATGGGTAGCACGCAGTATTACTTTAAAGGGTCTGCGTTTGCTCACCCAACCTCACGAAACCTCTCAGCCCCAAGAGTGTCCACCCTTATGTCTCATCCAGCTGTGGGTCTAGATATGGTCAATGCAGGTTGCATCACAGCCCCTGAACGAATTGTGTAAGAATTTCTCTCTCTTTCCCTGTCTTTGTTTCATGGGTTTTTAAAAGTAATTTATTTTTATAATGGGGTTTAGCTGCTTTTCACGGCCGTGTTTATGCCGCCTTACACACACTTGACACACTAACAGAGAGATATCAATACATAGGTTTTAAGATTATTACTAGTCAGATATATTCTTGTGCGGTGAATCGGGCGTGTTGAGTCCAGTTCTCTGAGCAAGGAGTAGGTCTTGTCTATTCCATGTTGGGTTTATGGAACGGTATCTGAGCTAATTTGAAACTCTTGTTTTATGTATCACCCCACCTCACCTTTCCCGTTAAGCAGCCATAGTGTGTTTTCTGCATGTGTGACTCTGTTCTGTTTTGTAATTCAGTTCAAGTGTAACGGTTTTTACATTCCCTCTATAAGTGACACCTTATGAGAAGTGTCCTTTTCTGTGTGACTTATTTCACTTAGAATCGTCTTACCTAAATCCACTCATCATGCTGCTACTAGCCTTATGACATTGATTTCATGGCTGAGTGATATTCCATTGTACATAAGGACCACAACTTTTTTATCCATTTTTCGCTTTCCTGGGATATTTAAGGTGGAAGGAAGTGGAGGTCCTTGTCAACAGAGCAGCCCTAAACTTTGGGGTGCTTGTGTCTTGCTGATTTTCAATTTTCCCACTTTATACCCCCATGCGTGGAAGTGCCGTATGCTCTCTAAGCTGTGTTTTTTAGATGTTTCAGGACACACCGTACACTTCTCCAGAGTGGCTGTTGGCAATTTACATCCCGCCCATCAGTGTAGCAAGGCTCTCATTTCTCCATGGCCTGTCCTGCATTTCTGGTTTTGACACTTTTTTCAGCATGGCCCTTTTGACCGATGGGAAGCGAGACTTCTTTGTAGCGCTGATTTGCCTTTCCAGGTTGCTTGGTTGGCCAAAAAGGGCGTATGCGTTTTTTCCTGAATATATTCAGGAAAAAACGCATACGCCCTTTTTGGCCAAGGGCATCATTGTCAACGTTTTGCCGCTTTTCATGTGCTTTAAAGGCGATTCGAATCTACCTCCTGAAATCTGTTTCCTGCAATTCTGCCTTGATTTCAAATCCTCTTCTTTGCCTTCCCTCAATATATTTGTGGACGAGAGTTATCATTTATAATTCTGCAGGTTTGTGAATTGCAGTGCCCTGAAGCTCCATTTTACAAGTCGCTTTTTTGGGAGTCGGCCGCAAAAGCGCAGGATGGCTTCAGGCCCTGTTCTGGTTCCGGGGGGCAGGCTGAGCCTGTGGTTAATTCTTCTTCCTGATGGGAAAATTGAGTGACCTGTGCCTGTCCCAACACCAAGAGCTAGTCTCTCATTGGTTCCCCGTCTTCCCGTTCATCCTCAGGACAAATTGCAACCTGTACGGAACAGGAGGTTAAAGGTGCTGATGCTCCAAGTAGGGAGATTGCTAGTAAAGTGGCTGGAATGGCGAACCCGAGCACAAGGAGATGAGAAATGCGGTGCGTTTTAGAAACCTTTCCCCATCACACGGTGTACCATCTTCTGGGTTTCTCATGCATGTTTTCGATGTAGGAAGATGCCCTTGAACCTGGAGATTTGGGACCCATGCGATGGGTAGCACGCAGTATTACTTTAAAGGGTCTGCGTTTGCTCACCCAACCTCACCAAACCTCTCAGCCCCAAGAGTGTCCACCCTTATGTCTCATCCAGCTGTGGGTCTAGATATGGTCAATGCAGGTTGCATCACAGCCCCTGAACGAATTGTGTAAGAATTTCTCTCTCTTTCCCTGTCTTTGTTTCATGGGTTTTTAAAAGTAATTTATTTTTATAATGGGGTTTAGCTGCTTTTCACGGCCGTGTTTATGCCGCCTTACACACACTTGACACACTAACAGAGAGATATCAATACATAGGTTTTAAGATTATTACTAGTCAGATATATTCTTGTGCGGTGAATCGGGCGTGTTGAGTCCAGTTCTCTAAGCAAGGAGTAGGTCTTGTCTATTCCATGTTGGGTTTATGGAACGGTATCTGAGCTAATTTGAAACTCTTGTTTTATGTATCACCCCACCTCACCTTTCCCGTTAAGCAGCCATAGTGTGTTTTCTGCATGTGTGACTCTGTTCTGTTTTGTAATTCAGTTCAAGTGTAACGGTTTTTACATTCCCTCTATAAGTGACACCTTATGAGAAGTGTCCTTTTCTGTGTGACTTATTTCACTTAGAATCGTCTTACCTAAATCCACTCATCATGCTGCTACTAGCCTTATGACATTGATTTCATGGCTGAGTGATATTCCATTGTACATAAGGACCACAACTTTTTTATCCATTTTTCGCTTTCCTGGGATATTTAAGGTGGAAGGAAGTGGAGGTCCTTGTCAACAGAGCAGCCATAAACTTTCGGGTGCTTGTGTCTTGCTGATTTTCAATTTTCCCACTTTATCCCCCCATGCGTAGAAGTGCCCTATGCTCTCTAAGCTGTGTTTTTTAGATGTTTCAGGACACACCGTACACTTCTCCAGAGTGGCTGTTGGCAATTTACATCCCGCCCATCAGTGTAGCAAGGCTCTCATTTCTCCATGGCCTGTCCTGCATTTCTGGTTTTGACTCTTTTTTCAGCATGGCCCTTTTGACCGATGGGAAGCGAGACTTCTTTGTAGCGCTGATTTGCCTTTCCAGGTTGCTTGGTTGGCCAAAAAGGGCGTATGCGTTTTTTCCTGAATATATTCAGGAAAAAACGCATACGCCCTTTTTGGCCAAGGGCATCATTGTCAACGTTTTGCCGCTTTTCATGTGCTTTAAAGGCGATTCGAATCTACCTCCTGAAATCTGTTTCCTGCAATTCTGCCTTGATTTCAAATCCTCTTCTTTGCCTTCCCTCAATATATTTGTGGACGAGAGTTATCATTTATAACTCTGCAGGTTTGTGAATTGCAGTGCCCTGAAGCTCCATTTTACAAGTCGCTTTTTTGGGAGCCGGCCGCAAAAGCGCAGGATGGCTTCAGGCCCTGTTCTGGTTCCGGGGGGCAGGCTGAGCCTGTGGTTAATTCTTCTTCCTGATGGGAAAATAGAGTGACCTGTGCCTGTCCCAACACCAAGAGCTAGTCTCTCATTGGTTTCCCGTCTTCCCGTTCATCCTCAGGACAAATTGCAACCTGTACGGAACAGGAGGTTAAAGGTGCTGATGCTCCAAGTAGGGAGATTGCTAGTAAAGTGGCTGGAATGGCGAACACGAGCACAAGGATGTGAGAAATGAGGTGCGTTTTAGAAACCTTTCCCCATCACACGGTGTACCATCTTCTGGGTTTCTCATGCATGTTTTCGATGTAGGAAGATGCCCTTGAACCTGGAGATTTGGGACCCATGCGATGGGTAGCACGCAGTATTACTTTAAAGGGTCTGCGTTTGCTCACCCAACCTCACCAAACCTCTCAGCCCCAAGAGTGTCCACCCTTATGTCTCATCCAGCTGTGGGTCTAGATATGGTCAATCCAGGTTGCATCACAGCCCCCGAACGAATTGTGTAAGAATTTCTCTCTCTTTCCCTGTCTTTGTTTCATGGGTTTTTAAAAGTAATTTATTTTTATAATGGGGTTTAGCTGCTTTTCACGGCCGTGTTTATGCCGCCTTACACACACTTGACACACTAACAGAGAGATATCAATACATAGGTTTTAAGATTATTACTAGTCAGATATATTCTTGTGCGGTGAATCGGGCGTGTTGAGTCCAGTTCTCTGAGCAAGGAGTAGGTCTTGTCTATTCCATATTGGGTTTATGGAACGGTATCTGAGCTAATTTGAAACTCTTGTTTTATGTATCACCCCACCTCACCTTTCCCGTTAAGCAGCCATAGTGTGTTTTCTGCATGTGTGACTCTGTTCTGTTTTGTAATTCAGTTCAAGTGTAACGGTTTTTACATTCCCTCTATAAGTGACACCTTATGAGAAGTGTCCTTTTCTGTGTGACTTATTTCACTTAGAATCGTCTTACCTAAATCCACTCATCATGCTGCTACTAGCCTTATGACATTGATTTCATGGCTGAGTGATATTCCATTGTACATAAGGACCACAACTTTTTTATCCATTTTTCGCTTTGCTGGGATATTTAAGGTGGAATGAAGTGGAGGTCCTTGTCAACAGAGCAGCCCTAAACTTTGGGGTGCTTGTGTCTTGCTGATTTTCAATTTTCCCACTTTATCCCCCCATGCGTGGAAGTGCCCTATGCTCTCTAAGCTGTGTTTTTTAGATGTTTCAGGACACACCGTACACTTCTCCAGAGTGGCTGTTGGCAATTTACATCCCGCCCATCAGTGTAGCAAGGCTCCCATTTCTCCATGGCCTGTCCTGCATTTCTGGTTTTGACAACTTTTTCAGCATGTCCCTTTTGACCGATGGGAAGCGAGACTTCTTTGTAGCGCTGATTTGCCTTTCCAGGTTGCTTGGTTGGCCAAAAAGGGCGTATGCGTTTTTTCCTGAATATATTCAGGAAAAAACGCATACGCCCTTTTTGGCCAAGGGCATCATTGTCAACGTTTTGCCGCTTTTCATGTGCTTTAAAGGCGATTCGAATCTACCTCCTGAAATCTGTTTCCTGCAATTCTGCCTTGATTTCAAATCCTCTTCTTTGCCTTCCCTCAATATATTTGTGGACGAGAGTTATCATTTATAATTCTGCAGGTTTGTGAATTGCAGTGCCCTGAAGCTCCATTTTACAAGTCGCTTTTTTGGGAGTCGGCCGCAAAAGCGCAGGATGGCTTCAGGCCCTGTTCTGGTTCCGGGGAGCAGGCTGAGCCTGTGGTTAATTCTTCTTCCTGATGGGAAAATTGAGTGACCTGTGCCTGTCCCAACACCAAGAGCTAGTCTCTCATTGGTTCCCCGTCTTCCCGTTCATCCTCAGGACAAATTGCAACCTGTACGGAACAGGAGGTTAAAGGTGCTGATGCTCCAAGTAGGGAGATTGCTAGTAAAGTGGCTGGAATGGCGAACCCGAGCACAAGGAGATGAGAAATGCGGTGCGTTTTAGAAACCTTTCCCCATCACACGGTGTACCATCTTCTGGGTTTCTCATGCATGTTTTCGATGTAGGAAGATGCCCTTGAACCTGGAGATTTGGGACCCATGCGATGGGTAGCACGCAGTATTACTTTAAAGGGTCTGCGTTTGCTCACCCAACCTCACCAAACCTCTCAGCCCCAAGAGTGTCCACCCTTATGTCTCATCCAGCTGTGGGTCTAGATATGGTCAATGCAGGTTGCATCACAGCCCCTGAACGAATTGTGTAAGAATTTCTCTCTCTTTCCCTGTCTTTGTTTCATGGGTTTTTAAAAGTAATTTATTTTTATAATGGGGTTTAGCTGCTTTTCACGGCCGTGTTTATGCCGCCTTACACACACTTGACACACTAACAGAGAGATATCAATACATAGGTTTTAAGATTATTACTAGTCAGATATATTCTTGTGCGGTGAATCGGGCGTGTTGAGTCCAGTTCTCTGAGCAAGGAGTAGGTCTTGTCTATTCCATGTTGGGTTTATGGAACGGTATCTGAGCTAATTTGAAACTCTTGTTTTATGTATCACCCCACCTCACCTTTCCCGTTAAGCAGCCATAGTGTGTTTTCTGCATGTGTGACTCTGTTCTGTTTTGTAATTCAGTTCAAGTGTAACGGTTTTTACATTCCCTCTATAAGTGACACCTTATGAGAAGTGTCCTTTTCTGTGTGACTTATTTCACTTAGAATCGTCTTACCTAAATCCACTCATCATGCTGCTACTAGCCTTATGACATTGATTTCATGGCTGAGTGATATTCCATTGTACATAAGGACCACAACTTTTTTATCCATTTTTCGCTTTCCTGGGATATTTAAGGTGGAAGGAAGTGTAGGTCCTTGTCAACAGAGCAGCCCTAAACTTTCGGGTGCTTGTGTCTTGCTGATTTTCAATTTTCCCACTTTATCCCCCCATGCGTAGAAGTGCCCTATGCTCTCTAAGCTGTGTTTTTTAGATGTTTCAGGACACACCGTACACTTCTCCAGAGTGGCTGTTGGCAATTTACATCCCGCCCATCAGTGTAGCAAGGCTTCCATTTCTCCATGGCCTGTCCTGCATTTCTGGTTTTGACACCTTTTTCAGCATGTCCCTTTTGACCGATGGGAAGCGAGACTTCTTTGTAGCGCTGATTTGCCTTTCCAGGTTGCTTGGTTGGCCAAAAAGGGCGTATGCGTTTTTTCCTGAATATATTCAGGAAAAAACGCATACGCCCTTTTTGGCCAAGGGCATCATTGTCAACGTTTTGCCGCTTTTCATGTGCTTTAAAGGCGATTCGAATCTACCTCCTGAAATCTGTTTCCTGCAATTCTGCCTTGATTTCAAATCCTCTTCTTTGCCTTCCCTCAATATATTTGTGGACGAGAGTTATCATTTATAACTCTGCAGGTTTGTGAATTGCAGTGCCCTGAAGCTGCATTTTACAAGTCGCTTTTTTGGGAGCCGGCCGCAAAAGCGCAGGATGGCTTCAGGCCCTGTTCTGGTTCCGGGGGGCAGGCTGAGCCTGTGGTTAATTCTTCTTCCTGATGGGAAAATAGAGTGACCTGTGCCTGTCCCAACACCAAGAGCTAGTCTCTCATTGGTTTCCCGTCTTCCCGTTCATCCTCAGGACAAATTGCAACCTGTACGGAACAGGAGGTTAAAGGTGCTGATGCTCCAAGTAGGGAGATTGCTAGTAAAGTGGCTGGAATGGCGAACCCGAGCACAAGGAGATGAGAAATGCGGTGCGTTTTAGAAACCTTTCCCCATCACACGGTGTACCATCTTCTGGGTTTCTCATGCATGTTTTCGATGTAGGAAGATGCCCTTGAACCTGGAGATTTGGGACCCATGCGATGGGTAGCACGCAGTATTACTTTAAAGGGTCTGCGTTTGCTCACCCAACCTCACCAAACCTCTCAGCCCCAAGAGTGTCCACCCTTATGTCTCATCCAGCTGTGGGTCTAGATATGGTCAATGCAGGTTGCATCACAGCCCCTGAACGAATTGTGTAAGAATTTCTCTCTCTTTCCCTGTCTTTGTTTCATGGGTTTTTAAAAGTAATTTATTTTTATAATGGGGTTTAGCTGCTTTTCACAGCTGTGTTTATGCCGCCTTACACACACTTGACACACTAACAGAGAGATATCAATACATAGGTTTTAAGATTATTACTAGTCAGATATATTCTTGTGCGGTGAATCGGGCGTGTTGAGTCCAGTTCTCTGAGCAAGGAGTAGGTCTTGTCTATTCCATATTGGGTTTATGGAACGGTATCTGAGCTAATTTGAAACTGTTGTTTTATGTATCAGCCCACCTCACCTTTCCCGTTAAGCAGCCATAGTGTGTTTTCTGCATGTGTGACTCTGTTCTGTTTTGTAATTCAGTTCAAGTGTAACGGTTTTTACATTCCCTCTATAAGTGACACCTTATGAGAAGTGTCCTTTTCTGTGTGACTTATTTCACTTAGAATCGTCTTACCTAAATCCACTCATCATGCTGCTACTAGCCTTATGACATTGATTTCATGGCTGAGTGATATTCCATTGTACATAAGGACCACAACTTTTTTATCCATTTTTCGCTTTCCTGGGATATTTAAGGTGGAATGAAGTGGACGTCCTTGTCAACAGAGTAGCCCTAAACTTTGGGGTGCTTGTGTCTTGCTGATTTTCAATTTTCCCACTTTATCCCCCCATGTGTGGAAGTGCCCTATGCTCTCTAAGCTGTGTTTTTTAGATGTTTCAGGACACACCGTACACTTCTCCAGAGTGGCTGTTGGCAATTTACATCCCGCCCATCAGTGTAGCAAGGCTCCCATTTCTCCATGGCCTGTCCTGCATTTCTGGTTTTGACACTTTTTTCAGCATGTCCCTTTTGACCGATGGGAAGCGAGACTTCTTTGTAGCGCTGATTTGCCTTTCCAGGTTGCTTGGTTGGCCAAAAAGGGCGTATGCGTTTTTTCCTGAATATATTCAGGAAAAAACGCATACGCCCTTTTTGGCCAAGGGCATCATTGTCAACGTTTTGCCGCTTTTCATGTGCTTTAAAGGCGATTCGAATCTACCTCCTGAAATCTGTTTCCTGCAATTCTGCCTTGATTTCAAATCCTCTTCTTTGCCTTCCCTCAATATATTTGTGGACGAGAGTTATCATTTATAACTCTGCAGGTTTGTGAATTGCAGTGCCCTGAAGCTGCATTTTACAAGTCGCTTTTTTGGGAGCCGGCCGCAAAAGCGCAGGATGGCTTCAGGCCCTGTTCTGGTTCCGGGGGGCAGGCTGAGCCTGTGGTTAATTCTTCTTCCTGATGGGAAAATAGAGTGACCTGTGCCTGTCCCAACACCAAGAGCTAGTCTCTCATTGGTTTCCCGTCTTCCCGTTCATCCTCAGGACAAATTGCAACCTGTACGGAACAGGAGGTTAAAGGTGCTGATGCTCCAAGTAGGGAGATTGCTAGTAAAGTGGCTGGAATGGCGAACACGAGCACAAGGAGGTGAGAAATGAGGTGCGTTTTAGAAACCTTTCCCCATCACACGGTGTACCATCTTCTGGGTTTCTCATGCATGTTTTCGATGTAGGAAGATGCCCTTGAACCTGGAGATTTGGGACCCATGCGATGGGTAGCACGCAGTATTACTTTAAAGGGTCTGCGTTTGCTCACCCAACCTCACCAAACCTCTCAGCCCCAAGAGTGTCCACCCTTATGTCTCATCCAGCTGTGGGTCTAGATATGGTCAATGCAGGTTGCATCACAGCCCCTGAACGAATTGTGTAAGAATTTCTCTCTCTTTCCCTGTCTTTGTTTCATGGGTTTTTAAAAGTAATTTATTTTTATAATGGGGTTTAGCTGCTTTTCACGGCTGTGTTTATGCCGCCTTACACACACTTGACACACTAACAGAGAGATATCAATACATAGGTTTTAAGATTATTACTAGTCAGATATATTCTTGTGCGGTGAATCGGGCGTGTTGAGTCCAGTTCTCTGAGCAAGGAGTAGGTCTTGTCTATTCCATATTGGGTTTATGGAACGGTATCTGAGCTAATTTGAAACTCTTGTTTTATGTATCAGCCCACCTCACCTTTCCCGTTAAGCAGCCATAGTGTGTTTTCTGCATGTGTGACTCTGTTCTGTTTTGTAATTCAGTTCAAGTGTAACGGTTTTTACATTCCCTCTATAAGTGACACCTTATGAGAAGTGTCCTTTTCTGTGTGACTTATTTCACTTAGAATCGTCTTACCTAAATCCACTCATCATGCTGCTACTAGCCTTATGACATTGATTTCATGGCTGAGTGATATTCCATTGTACATAAGGACCACAACTTTTTTATCCATTTTTCGCTTTCCTGGGATATTTAAGGTGGAAGGAAGTGGAGGTCCTTGTCAACAGAGCAGCCCTAAACTTTCGGGTGCTTGTGTCTTGCTGATTTTCAATTTTCCCACTTTATCCCCCCATGCGTAGAAGTGCCCTATGCTCTCTAAGCTGTGTTTTTTAGATGTTTCAGGACACACCGTACACTTCTCCAGAGTGGCTGTTGGCAATTTACATCCCGCCCATCAGTGTAGCAAGGCTCCCATTTCTCCATGGCCTGTCCTGCATTTCTGGTTTGACACCTTTTTCAGCATGTCCCTTTTGACCGATGGGAAGCGAGACTTCTTTGTAGCGCTGATTTGCCTTTCCAGGTTGCTTGGTTGGCCAAAAAGGGCGTATGCGTTTTTTCCTGAATATATTCAGGAAAAAACGCATACGCCCTTTTTGGCCAAGGGCATCATTGTCAACGTTTTGCCGCTTTTCATGTGCTTTAAAGGCGATTCGAATCTACCTCCTGAAATCTGTTTCCTGCAATTCTGCCTTGATTTCAAATCCTCTTCTTTGCCTTCCCTCAATATATTTGTGGACGAGAGTTATCATTTATAATTCTGCAGGTTTGTGAATTGCAGTGCCCTGAAGCTCCATTTTACAAGTCGCTTTTTTGGGAGTCGGCCGCAAAAGCGCAGGATGGCTTCAGGCCCTGTTCTGGTTCCGGGGGGCAGGCTGAGCCTGTGGTTAATTCTTCTTCCTGATGGGAAAATTGAGTGACCTGTGCCTGTCCCAACACCAAGAGCTAGTCTCTCATTGGTTCCCCGTCTTCCCGTTCATCCTCAGGACAAATTGCAACCTGTACGGAACAGGAGGTTAAAGTTGCTGATGCTCCAAGTAGGGAGATTGCTAGTAAAGTGGCTGGAATGGCGAACCCGAGCACAAGGAGATGAGAAATGCGGTGCGTTTTAGAAACCTTTCCCCATCACACGGTGTACCATCTTCTGGGTTTCTCATGCATGTTTTCGATGTAGGAAGATGCCCTTGAACCTGGAGATTTGGGACCCATGCGATGGGTAGCACGCAGTATTACTTTAAAGGGTCTGCGTTTGCTCACCCAACCTCACCAAACCTCTCAGCCCCAAGAGTGTCCACCCTTATGTCTCATCCAGCTGTGGGTCTAGATATGGTCAATGCAGGTTGCATCACAGCCCCTGAACGAATTGTGTAAGAATTTCTCTCTCTTTCCCTGTCTTTGTTTCATGGGTTTTTAAAAGTAATTTATTTTTATAATGGGGTTTAGCTGCTTTTCACGGCTGTGTTTATGCCGCCTTACACACACTTGACACACTAACAGAGAGATATCAATACATAGGTTTTAAGATTATTACTAGTCAGATATATTCTTGTGCGGTGAATCGGGCGTGTTGAGTCCAGTTCTCTGAGCAAGGAGTAGGTCTTGTCTATTCCATATTGGGTTTATGGAACGGTATCTGAGCTAATTTGAAACTCTTGTTTTATGTATCAGCCCACCTCACCTTTCCCGTTAAGCAGCCATAGTGTGTTTTCTGCATGTGTGACTCTGTTCTGTTTTGTAATTCAGTTCAAGTGTAACGGTTTTTACATTCCCTCTATAAGTGACACCTTATGAGAAGTGTCCTTTTCTTTGTGACTTATTTCACTTAGAATCGTCTTACCTAAATCCACTCATCATGCTGCTACTAGCCTTATGACATTGATTTCATGGCTGAGTGATATTCCATTGTACATAAGGACCACAACTTTTTTATCCATTTTTCGCTTTCCTGGGATATTTAAGGTGGAAGGAAGTGGAGGTCCTTGTCAACAGAGCAGCCCTAAACTTTCGGGTGCTTGTGTCTTGCTGATTTTCAATTTTCCCACTTTATCCCCCCATGCGTAGAAGTGCCCTATGCTCTCTAAGCTGTGTTTTTTAGATGTTTCAGGACACACCGTACACTTCTCCAGAGTGGCTGTTGGCAATTTACATCCCGCCCATCAGTGTAGCAAGGCTCTCATTTCTCCATGGCCTGTCCTGCATTTCTGGTTTTGACACTTTTTTCAGCATGGCCCTTTTGACCGATGGGAAGCGAGACTTCTTTGTAGCGCTGATTTGCCTTTCCAGGTTGCTTGGTTGGCCAAAAAGGGCGTATGCGTTTTTTCCTGAATATATTCAGGAAAAAACGCATACGCCCTTTTTGGCCAAGGGCATCATTGTCAACGTTTTGCCGCTTTTCATGTGCTTTAAAGGCGATTCGAATCTACCTCCTGAAATCTGTTTCCTGCAATTCTGCCTTGATTTCAAATCCTCTTCTTTGCCTTCCCTCAATATATTTGTGGACGAGAGTTATCATTTATAATTCTGCAGGTTTGTGAATTGCAGTGCCCTGAAGCTCCATTTTACAAGTCGCTTTTTTGGGAGTCGGCCGCAAAAGCGCAGGATGGCTTCAGGCCCTGTTCTGGTTCCGGGGGGCAGGCTGAGCCTGTGGTTAATTCTTCTTCCTGATGGGAAAATTGAGTGACCTGTGCCTGTCCCAACACCAAGAGCTAGTCTCTCATTGGTTCCCCGTCTTCCCGTTCATCCTCAGGACAAATTGCAACCTGTACGGAACAGGAGGTTAAAGGTGCTGATGCTCCAAGTAGGGAGATTGCTAGTAAAGTGGCTGGAATGGCGAACCCGAGCACAAGGAGATGAGAAATGCGGTGCGTTTTAGAAACCTTTCCCCATCACACGGTGTACCATCTTCTGGGTTTCTCATGCATGTTTTCGATGTAGGAAGATGCCCTTGAACCTGGAGATTTGGGACCCATGCGATGGGTAGCACGCAGTATTACTTTAAAGGGTCTGCGTTTGCTCACCCAACCTCACCAAACCTCTCAGCCCCAAGAGTGTCCACCCTTATGTCTCATCCAGCTGTGGGTCTAGATATGGTCAATGCAGGTTGCATCACAGCCCCTGAACGAATTGTGTAAGAATTTCTCTCTCTTTCCCTGTCTTTGTTTCATGGGTTTTTAAAAGTAATTTATTTTTATAATGGGGTTTAGCTGCTTTTCACGGCCGTGTTTATGCCGCCTTACACACACTTGACACACTAACAGAGAGATATCAATACATAGGTTTTAAGATTATTACTAGTCAGATATATTCTTGTGCGGTGAATCGGGCGTGTTGAGTCCAGTTCTCTAAGCAAGGAGTAGGTCTTGTCTATTCCATGTTGTGTTTATGGAACGGTATCTGAGCTAATTTGAAACTCTTGTTTTATGTATCACCCCACCTCACCTTTCCCGTTAAGCAGCCATAGTGTGTTTTCTGCATGTGTGACTCTGTTCTGTTTTGTAATTCAGTTCAAGTGTAACGGTTTTTACATTCCCTCTATAAGTGACACCTTATGAGAAGTGTCCTTTTCTGTGTGACTTATTTCACTTAGAATCGTCTTACCTAAATCCACTCATCATGCTGCTACTAGCCTTATGACATTGATTTCATGGCTGAGTGATATTCCATTGTACATAAGGACCACAACTTTTTTATCCATTTTTCGCTTTCCTGGGATATTTAAGGTGGAAGGAAGTGGAGGTCCTTGTCAACAGAGCAGCCATAAACTTTCGGGTGCTTGTGTCTTGCTGATTTTCAATTTTCCCACTTTATCCCCCCATGCGTAGAAGTGCCCTATGCTCTCTAAGCTGTGTTTTTTAGATGTTTCAGGACACACCGTACACTTCTCCAGAGTGGCTGTTGGCAATTTACATCCCGCCCATCAGTGTAGCAAGGCTCTCATTTCTCCATGGCCTGTCCTGCATTTCTGGTTTTGACTCTTTTTTCAGCATGGCCCTTTTGACCGATGGGAAGCGAGACTTCTTTGTAGCGCTGATTTGCCTTTCCAGGTTGCTTGGTTGGCCAAAAAGGGCGTATGCGTTTTTTCCTGAATATATTCAGGAAAAAACGCATACGCCCTTTTTGGCCAAGGGCATCATTGTCAACGTTTTGCCGCTTTTCATGTGCTTTAAAGGCGATTCGAATCTACCTCCTGAAATCTGTTTCCTGCAATTCTGCCTTGATTTCAAATCCTCTTCTTTGCCTTCCCTCAATATATTTGTGGACGAGAGTTATCATTTATAACTCTGCAGGTTTGTGAATTGCAGTGCCCTGAAGCTCCATTTTACAAGTCGCTTTTTTGGGAGCCGGCCGCAAAAGCGCAGGATGGCTTCAGGCCCTGTTCTGGTTCCGGGGGGCAGGCTGAGCCTGTGGTTAATTCTTCTTCCTGATGGGAAAATAGAGTGACCTGTGCCTGTCCCAACACCAAGAGCTAGTCTCTCATTGGTTTCCCGTCTTCCCGTTCATCCTCAGGACAAATTGCAACCTGTACGGAACAGGAGGTTAAAGGTGCTGATGCTCCAAGTAGGGAGATTGCTAGTAAAGTGGCTGGAATGGCGAACACGAGCACAAGGATGTGAGAAATGAGGTGCGTTTTAGAAACCTTTCCCCATCACACGGTGTACCATCTTCTGGGTTTCTCATGCATGTTTTCGATGTAGGAAGATGCCCTTGAACCTGGAGATTTGGGACCCATGCGATGGGTAGCACGCAGTATTACTTTAAAGGGTCTGCGTTTGCTCACCCAACCTCACCAAACCTCTCAGCCCCAAGAGTGTCCACCCTTATGTCTCATCCAGCTGTGGGTCTAGATATGGTCAATCCAGGTTGCATCACAGCCCCCGAACGAATTGTGTAAGAATTTCTCTCTCTTTCCCTGTCTTTGTTTCATGGGTTTTTAAAAGTAATTTATTTTTATAATGGGGTTTAGCTGCTTTTCACGGCCGTGTTTATGCCGCCTTACACACACTTGACACACTAACAGAGAGATATCAATACATAGGTTTTAAGATTATTACTAGTCAGATATATTCTTGTGCGGTGAATCGGGCGTGTTGAGTCCAGTTCTCTGAGCAAGGAGTAGGTCTTGTCTATTCCATATTGGGTTTATGGAACGGTATCTGAGCTAATTTGAAACTCTTGTTTTATGTATCACCCCACCTCACCTTTCCCGTTAAGCAGCCATAGTGTGTTTTCTGCATGTGTGACTCTGTTCTGTTTTGTAATTCAGTTCAAGTGTAACGGTTTTTACATTCCCTCTATAAGTGACACCTTATGAGAAGTGTCCTTTTCTGTGTGACTTATTTCACTTAGAATCGTCTTACCTAAATCCACTCATCATGCTGCTACTAGCCTTATGACATTGATTTCATGGCTGAGTGATATTCCATTGTACATAAGGACCACAACTTTTTTATCCATTTTTCGCTTTGCTGGGATATTTAAGGTGGAATGAAGTGGAGGTCCTTGTCAACAGAGCAGCCCTAAACTTTGGGGTGCTTGTGTCTTGCTGATTTTCAATTTTCCCACTTTATCCCCCCATGCGTGGAAGTGCCCTATGCTCTCTAAGCTGTGTTTTTTAGATGTTTCAGGACACACCGTACACTTCTCCAGAGTGGCTGTTGGCAATTTACATCCCGCCCATCAGTGTAGCAAGGCTCCCATTTCTCCATGGCCTGTCCTGCATTTCTGGTTTTGACAACTTTTTCAGCATGTCCCTTTTGACCGATGGGAAGCGAGACTTCTTTGTAGCGCTGATTTGCCTTTCCAGGTTGCTTGGTTGGCCAAAAAGGGCGTATGCGTTTTTTCCTGAATATATTCAGGAAAAAACGCATACGCCCTTTTTGGCCAAGGGCATCATTGTCAACGTTTTGCCGCTTTTCATGTGCTTTAAAGGCGATTCGAATCTACCTCCTGAAATCTGTTTCCTGCAATTCTGCCTTGATTTCAAATCCTCTTCTTTGCCTTCCCTCAATATATTTGTGGACGAGAGTTATCATTTATAATTCTGCAGGTTTGTGAATTGCAGTGCCCTGAAGCTCCATTTTACAAGTCGCTTTTTTGGGAGTCGGCCGCAAAAGCGCAGGATGGCTTCAGGCCCTGTTCTGGTTCCGGGGAGCAGGCTGAGCCTGTGGTTAATTCTTCTTCCTGATGGGAAAATTGAGTGACCTGTGCCTGTCCCAACACCAAGAGCTAGTCTCTCATTGGTTCCCCGTCTTCCCGTTCATCCTCAGGACAAATTGCAACCTGTACGGAACAGGAGGTTAAAGGTGCTGATGCTCCAAGTAGGGAGATTGCTAGTAAAGTGGCTGGAATGGCGAACCCGAGCACAAGGAGATGAGAAATGCGGTGCGTTTTAGAAACCTTTCCCCATCACACGGTGTACCATCTTCTGGGTTTCTCATGCATGTTTTCGATGTAGGAAGATGCCCTTGAACCTGGAGATTTGGGACCCATGCGATGGGTAGCACGCAGTATTACTTTAAAGGGTCTGCGTTTGCTCACCCAACCTCACCAAACCTCTCAGCCCCAAGAGTGTCCACCCTTATGTCTCATCCAGCTGTGGGTCTAGATATGGTCAATGCAGGTTGCATCACAGCCCCTGAACGAATTGTGTAAGAATTTCTCTCTCTTTCCCTGTCTTTGTTTCATGGGTTTTTAAAAGTAATTTATTTTTATAATGGGGTTTAGCTGCTTTTCACGGCCGTGTTTATGCCGCCTTACACACACTTGACACACTAACAGAGAGATATCAATACATAGGTTTTAAGATTATTACTAGTCAGATATATTCTTGTGCGGTGAATCGGGCGTGTTGAGTCCAGTTCTCTGAGCAAGGAGTAGGTCTTGTCTATTCCATGTTGGGTTTATGGAACGGTATCTGAGCTAATTTGAAACTCTTGTTTTATGTATCACCCCACCTCACCTTTCCCGTTAAGCAGCCATAGTGTGTTTTCTGCATGTGTGACTCTGTTCTGTTTTGTAATTCAGTTCAAGTGTAACGGTTTTTACATTCCCTCTATAAGTGACACCTTATGAGAAGTGTCCTTTTCTGTGTGACTTATTTCACTTAGAATCGTCTTACCTAAATCCACTCATCATGCTGCTACTAGCCTTATGACATTGATTTCATGGCTGAGTGATATTCCATTGTACATAAGGACCACAACTTTTTTATCCATTTTTCGCTTTCCTGGGATATTTAAGGTGGAAGGAAGTGTAGGTCCTTGTCAACAGAGCAGCCCTAAACTTTCGGGTGCTTGTGTCTTGCTGATTTTCAATTTTCCCACTTTATCCCCCCATGCGTAGAAGTGCCCTATGCTCTCTAAGCTGTGTTTTTTAGATGTTTCAGGACACACCGTACACTTCTCCAGAGTGGCTGTTGGCAATTTACATCCCGCCCATCAGTGTAGCAAGGCTTCCATTTCTCCATGGCCTGTCCTGCATTTCTGGTTTTGACACCTTTTTCAGCATGTCCCTTTTGACCGATGGGAAGCGAGACTTCTTTGTAGCGCTGATTTGCCTTTCCAGGTTGCTTGGTTGGCCAAAAAGGGCGTATGCGTTTTTTCCTGAATATATTCAGGAAAAAACGCATACGCCCTTTTTGGCCAAGGGCATCATTGTCAACGTTTTGCCGCTTTTCATGTGCTTTAAAGGCGATTCGAATCTACCTCCTGAAATCTGTTTCCTGCAATTCTGCCTTGATTTCAAATCCTCTTCTTTGCCTTCCCTCAATATATTTGTGGACGAGAGTTATCATTTATAACTCTGCAGGTTTGTGAATTGCAGTGCCCTGAAGCTGCATTTTACAAGTCGCTTTTTTGGGAGCCGGCCGCAAAAGCGCAGGATGGCTTCAGGCCCTGTTCTGGTTCCGGGGGGCAGGCTGAGCCTGTGGTTAATTCTTCTTCCTGATGGGAAAATAGAGTGACCTGTGCCTGTCCCAACACCAAGAGCTAGTCTCTCATTGGTTTCCCGTCTTCCCGTTCATCCTCAGGACAAATTGCAACCTGTACGGAACAGGAGGTTAAAGGTGCTGATGCTCCAAGTAGGGAGATTGCTAGTAAAGTGGCTGGAATGGCGAACCCGAGCACAAGGAGATGAGAAATGCGGTGCGTTTTAGAAACCTTTCCCCATCACACGGTGTACCATCTTCTGGGTTTCTCATGCATGTTTTCGATGTAGGAAGATGCCCTTGAACCTGGAGATTTGGGACCCATGCGATGGGTAGCACGCAGTATTACTTTAAAGGGTCTGCGTTTGCTCACCCAACCTCACCAAACCTCTCAGCCCCAAGAGTGTCCACCCTTATGTCTCATCCAGCTGTGGGTCTAGATATGGTCAATGCAGGTTGCATCACAGCCCCTGAACGAATTGTGTAAGAATTTCTCTCTCTTTCCCTGTCTTTGTTTCATGGGTTTTTAAAAGTAATTTATTTTTATAATGGGGTTTAGCTGCTTTTCACAGCTGTGTTTATGCCGCCTTACACACACTTGACACACTAACAGAGAGATATCAATACATAGGTTTTAAGATTATTACTAGTCAGATATATTCTTGTGCGGTGAATCGGGCGTGTTGAGTCCAGTTCTCTGAGCAAGGAGTAGGTCTTGTCTATTCCATATTGGGTTTATGGAACGGTATCTGAGCTAATTTGAAACTGTTGTTTTATGTATCAGCCCACCTCACCTTTCCCGTTAAGCAGCCATAGTGTGTTTTCTGCATGTGTGACTCTGTTCTGTTTTGTAATTCAGTTCAAGTGTAACGGTTTTTACATTCCCTCTATAAGTGACACCTTATGAGAAGTGTCCTTTTCTGTGTGACTTATTTCACTTAGAATCGTCTTACCTAAATCCACTCATCATGCTGCTACTAGCCTTATGACATTGATTTCATGGCTGAGTGATATTCCATTGTACATAAGGACCACAACTTTTTTATCCATTTTTCGCTTTCCTGGGATATTTAAGGTGGAATGAAGTGGACGTCCTTGTCAACAGAGTAGCCCTAAACTTTGGGGTGCTTGTGTCTTGCTGATTTTCAATTTTCCCACTTTATCCCCCCATGTGTGGAAGTGCCCTATGCTCTCTAAGCTGTGTTTTTTAGATGTTTCAGGACACACCGTACACTTCTCCAGAGTGGCTGTTGGCAATTTACATCCCGCCCATCAGTGTAGCAAGGCTCCCATTTCTCCATGGCCTGTCCTGCATTTCTGGTTTTGACACTTTTTTCAGCATGTCCCTTTTGACCGATGGGAAGCGAGACTTCTTTGTAGCGCTGATTTGCCTTTCCAGGTTGCTTGGTTGGCCAAAAAGGGCGTATGCGTTTTTTCCTGAATATATTCAGGAAAAAACGCATACGCCCTTTTTGGCCAAGGGCATCATTGTCAACGTTTTGCCGCTTTTCATGTGCTTTAAAGGCGATTCGAATCTACCTCCTGAAATCTGTTTCCTGCAATTCTGCCTTGATTTCAAATCCTCTTCTTTGCCTTCCCTCAATATATTTGTGGACGAGAGTTATCATTTATAACTCTGCAGGTTTGTGAATTGCAGTGCCCTGAAGCTGCATTTTACAAGTCGCTTTTTTGGGAGCCGGCCGCAAAAGCGCAGGATGGCTTCAGGCCCTGTTCTGGTTCCGGGGGGCAGGCTGAGCCTGTGGTTAATTCTTCTTCCTGATGGGAAAATAGAGTGACCTGTGCCTGTCCCAACACCAAGAGCTAGTCTCTCATTGGTTTCCCGTCTTCCCGTTCATCCTCAGGACAAATTGCAACCTGTACGGAACAGGAGGTTAAAGGTGCTGATGCTCCAAGTAGGGAGATTGCTAGTAAAGTGGCTGGAATGGCGAACACGAGCACAAGGAGGTGAGAAATGAGGTGCGTTTTAGAAACCTTTCCCCATCACACGGTGTACCATCTTCTGGGTTTCTCATGCATGTTTTCGATGTAGGAAGATGCCCTTGAACCTGGAGATTTGGGACCCATGCGATGGGTAGCACGCAGTATTACTTTAAAGGGTCTGCGTTTGCTCACCCAACCTCACCAAACCTCTCAGCCCCAAGAGTGTCCACCCTTATGTCTCATCCAGCTGTGGGTCTAGATATGGTCAATGCAGGTTGCATCACAGCCCCTGAACGAATTGTGTAAGAATTTCTCTCTCTTTCCCTGTCTTTGTTTCATGGGTTTTTAAAAGTAATTTATTTTTATAATGGGGTTTAGCTGCTTTTCACGGCTGTGTTTATGCCGCCTTACACACACTTGACACACTAACAGAGAGATATCAATACATAGGTTTTAAGATTATTACTAGTCAGATATATTCTTGTGCGGTGAATCGGGCGTGTTGAGTCCAGTTCTCTGAGCAAGGAGTAGGTCTTGTCTATTCCATATTGGGTTTATGGAACGGTATCTGAGCTAATTTGAAACTCTTGTTTTATGTATCAGCCCACCTCACCTTTCCCGTTAAGCAGCCATAGTGTGTTTTCTGCATGTGTGACTCTGTTCTGTTTTGTAATTCAGTTCAAGTGTAACGGTTTTTACATTCCCTCTATAAGTGACACCTTATGAGAAGTGTCCTTTTCTGTGTGACTTATTTCACTTAGAATCGTCTTACCTAAATCCACTCATCATGCTGCTACTAGCCTTATGACATTGATTTCATGGCTGAGTGATATTCCATTGTACATAAGGACCACAACTTTTTTATCCATTTTTCGCTTTCCTGGGATATTTAAGGTGGAAGGAAGTGGAGGTCCTTGTCAACAGAGCAGCCCTAAACTTTCGGGTGCTTGTGTCTTGCTGATTTTCAATTTTCCCACTTTATCCCCCCATGCGTAGAAGTGCCCTATGCTCTCTAAGCTGTGTTTTTTAGATGTTTCAGGACACACCGTACACTTCTCCAGAGTGGCTGTTGGCAATTTACATCCCGCCCATCAGTGTAGCAAGGCTCCCATTTCTCCATGGCCTGTCCTGCATTTCTGGTTTGACACCTTTTTCAGCATGTCCCTTTTGACCGATGGGAAGCGAGACTTCTTTGTAGCGCTGATTTGCCTTTCCAGGTTGCTTGGTTGGCCAAAAAGGGCGTATGCGTTTTTTCCTGAATATATTCAGGAAAAAACGCATACGCCCTTTTTGGCCAAGGGCATCATTGTCAACGTTTTGCCGCTTTTCATGTGCTTTAAAGGCGATTCGAATCTACCTCCTGAAATCTGTTTCCTGCAATTCTGCCTTGATTTCAAATCCTCTTCTTTGCCTTCCCTCAATATATTTGTGGACGAGAGTTATCATTTATAATTCTGCAGGTTTGTGAATTGCAGTGCCCTGAAGCTCCATTTTACAAGTCGCTTTTTTGGGAGTCGGCCGCAAAAGCGCAGGATGGCTTCAGGCCCTGTTCTGGTTCCGGGGGGCAGGCTGAGCCTGTGGTTAATTCTTCTTCCTGATGGGAAAATTGAGTGACCTGTGCCTGTCCCAACACCAAGAGCTAGTCTCTCATTGGTTCCCCGTCTTCCCGTTCATCCTCAGGACAAATTGCAACCTGTACGGAACAGGAGGTTAAAGTTGCTGATGCTCCAAGTAGGGAGATTGCTAGTAAAGTGGCTGGAATGGCGAACCCGAGCACAAGGAGATGAGAAATGCGGTGCGTTTTAGAAACCTTTCCCCATCACACGGTGTACCATCTTCTGGGTTTCTCATGCATGTTTTCGATGTAGGAAGATGCCCTTGAACCTGGAGATTTGGGACCCATGCGATGGGTAGCACGCAGTATTACTTTAAAGGGTCTGCGTTTGCTCACCCAACCTCACCAAACCTCTCAGCCCCAAGAGTGTCCACCCTTATGTCTCATCCAGCTGTGGGTCTAGATATGGTCAATGCAGGTTGCATCACAGCCCCTGAACGAATTGTGTAAGAATTTCTCTCTCTTTCCCTGTCTTTGTTTCATGGGTTTTTAAAAGTAATTTATTTTTATAATGGGGTTTAGCTGCTTTTCACGGCTGTGTTTATGCCGCCTTACACACACTTGACACACTAACAGAGAGATATCAATACATAGGTTTTAAGATTATTACTAGTCAGATATATTCTTGTGCGGTGAATCGGGCGTGTTGAGTCCAGTTCTCTGAGCAAGGAGTAGGTCTTGTCTATTCCATATTGGGTTTATGGAACGGTATCTGAGCTAATTTGAAACTCTTGTTTTATGTATCAGCCCACCTCACCTTTCCCGTTAAGCAGCCATAGTGTGTTTTCTGCATGTGTGACTCTGTTCTGTTTTGTAATTCAGTTCAAGTGTAACGGTTTTTACATTCCCTCTATAAGTGACACCTTATGAGAAGTGTCCTTTTCTTTGTGACTTATTTCACTTAGAATCGTCTTACCTAAATCCACTCATCATGCTGCTACTAGCCTTATGACATTGATTTCATGGCTGAGTGATATTCCATTGTACATAAGGACCACAACTTTTTTATCCATTTTTCGCTTTCCTGGGATATTTAAGGTGGAAGGAAGTGGAGGTCCTTGTCAACAGAGCAGCCCTAAACTTTCGGGTGCTTGTGTCTTGCTGATTTTCAATTTTCCCACTTTATCCCCCCATGCGTAGAAGTGCCCTATGCTCTCTAAGCTGTGTTTTTTAGATGTTTCAGGACACACCGTACACTTCTCCAGAGTGGCTGTTGGCAATTTACATCCCGCCCATCAGTGTAGCAAGGCTCCCATTTCTCCATGGCCTGTCCTGCATTTCTGGGTTTGACACCTTTTTCAGCATGTCCCTTTTGACCAATGGGAAGCGAGACTTCTTTGTAGCGCTGATTTGCCTTTCCAGGTTGCTTGGTTGGCCAAAAAGGGCGTATGCGTTTTTTCCTGAATATATTCAGGAAAAAACGCATACGCCCTTTTTGGCCAAGGGCATCATTGTCAACGTTTTGCCGCTTTTCATGTGCTTTAAAGGCGATTCGAATCTACCTCCTGAAATCTGTTTCCTGCAATTCTGCCTTGATTTCAAATCCTCTTCTTTGCCTTCCCTCAATATATTTGTGGACGAGAGTTATCATTTATAATTCTGCAGGTTTGTGAATTGCAGTGCCCTGAAGCTCCATTTTACAAGTCGCTTTTTTGGGAGTCGGCCGCAAAAGCGCAGGATGGCTTCAGGCCCTGTTCTGGTTCCGGGGGGCAGGCTGAGCCTGTGGTTAATTCTTCTTCCTGATGGGAAAATTGAGTGACCTGTGCCTGTCCCAACACCAAGAGCTAGTCTCTCATTGGTTCCCCGTCTTCCCGTTCATCCTCAGGACAAATTGCAACCTGTACGGAACAGGAGGTTAAAGGTGCTGATGCTCCAAGTAGGGAGATTGCTAGTAAAGTGGCTGGAATGGCGAACCCGAGCACAAGGAGATGAGAAATGCGGTGCGTTTTAGAAACATTTCCCCATCACACGGTGTACCATCTTCTGGGTTTCTCATGCATGTTTTCGATGTAGGAAGATGCCCTTGAACCTGGAGATTTGGGACCCATGCGATGGGTAGCACGCAGTATTACTTTAAAGGGTCTGCGTTTGCTCACCCAACCTCACCAAACCTCTCAGCCCCAAGAGTGTCCACCCTTATGTCTCATCCAGCTGTGGGTCTAGATATGGTCAATGCAGGTTGCATCACAGCCCCTGAACGAATTGTGTAAGAATTTCTCTCTCTTTCCCTGTCTTTGTTTCATGGGTTTTTAAAAGTAATTTATTTTTATAATGGGGTTTAGCTGCTTTTCACAGCTGTGTTTATGCCGCCTTACACACACCTGACACACTAACAGAGAGATATCAATACATAGGTTTTAAGATTATTACTAGTCAGATATATTCTTGTGCGGTGAATCGGGCGTGTTGAGTCCAGTTCTCTGAGCAAGGAGTAGGTCTTGTCTATTCCATATTGGGTTTATGGAACGGTATCTGAGCTAATTTGAAACTCTTGTTTTATGTATCACCCCACCTCACCTTTCCCGTTAAGCAGCCATAGTGTGTTTTCTGCATGTGTGACTCTGTTCTGTTTTGTAATTCAGTTCAAGTGTAACGGTTTTTACATTCCCTCTATAAGTGACACCTTATGAGAAGTGTCCTTTTCTGTGTGACTTATTTCACTTAGAATCGTCTTACCTAAATCCACTCATCATGCTGCTACTAGTCTTATGACATTGATTTCATGGCTGAGTGATATTCCATTGTACCTAAGGACCACAACTTTTTTATCCATTTTTCGCTTTCCTGGGATATTTAAGGTGGAATGAAGTGGAGGTCCTTGTCAACAGAGCAGCCCTAAACTTTCGGGTGCTTGTGTCTTGCTGATTTTCAATTTTCCCACTTTATCCCCCCATGCGTAGAAGTGCCCTATGCTCTCTAAGCTGTGTTTTTTAGATGTTTCAGGACACACCGTACACTTCTCCAGAGTGGCTGTTGGCAATTTACATCCCGCCCATCAGTGTAGCAAGGCTCCCATTTCTCCATTGCCTGTTCTGCATTTCTGGTTTTGACACCTTTTTCAGCATGTCCCTTTTGACCGATGGGAAGCGAGACTTCTTTGTAGCGCTGATTTGCCTTTCCAGGTTGCTTGGTTGGCCAAAAAGGGCGTATGCGTTTTTTCCTGAATATATTCAGGAAAAAACGCATACGCCCTTTTTGGCCAAGGGCATCATTTTCAACGTTTTGCCGCTTTTCATGTGCTTTAAAGGCGATTCGAATCTACCTCCTGAAATCTGTTTCCTGCAATTCTGCCTTGATTTCAAATCCTCTTCTTTGCCTTCCCTCAATATATTTGTGGACGAGAGTTATCATTTATAACTCTGCAGGTTTGTGAATTGCAGTGCCCTGAAGCTCCATTTTACAAGTCGCTTTTTTGGGAGTCGGCCGCAAAAGCGCAGGATGGCTTCAGGCCCTGTTCTGGTTCCGGGGGGCAGGCTGAGCCTGTGGTTAATTCTTCTTCCTGATGGGAAAATTGAGTGACCTGTGCCTGTCCCAACACCAAGAGCTAGTCTCTCATTGGTTCCCCGTCTTCCCGTTCATCCTCAGGACAAATTGCAACCTGTACGGAACAGGAGGTTAAAGGTGCTGATGCTCCAAGTAGGGAGATTGCTAGTAAAGTGGCTGGAATGGCGAACCCGAGCACAAGGAGATGAGAAATGCGGTGCGTTTTAGAAACCTTTCCCCATCACACGGTGTACCATCTTCTGGGTTTCTCATGCATGTTTTCGATGTAGGAAGATGCCCTTGAACCTGGAGATTTGGGACCCATGCGATGGGTAGCACGCAGTATTACTTTAAAGGGTCTGCGTTTGCTCACCCAACCTCACCAAACCTCTCAGCCCCAAGAGTGTCCACCCTTATGTCTCATCCAGCTGTGGGTCTAGATATGGTCAATGCAGGTTGCATCACAGCCCCTGAACGAATTGTGTAAGAATTTCTCTCTCTTTCCCTGTCTTTGTTTCATGGGTTTTTAAAAGTAATTTATTTTTATAATGGGGTTTAGCTGCTTTTCACGGCTGTGTTTATGCCGCCTTACACACACTTGACACACTAACAGAGAAATATCAATACATAGGTTTTAAGATTATTACTAGTCAGATATATTCTTGTGCGGTGAATCGGGCGTGTTGAGTCCAGTTCTCTGAGCAAGGAGTAGGTCTTGTCTATTACATATTGGGTTTATGGAACGGTATCTGAGCTAATTTGAAACTCTTGTTTTATGTATCACCCCACCTCACCTTTCCCGTTAAGCAGCCATAGTGTGTTTTCTGCATGTGTGACTCTGTTCTGTTTTGTAATTCAGTTCAAGTGTAACGGTTTTTACATTCCCTCTATAAGTGACACCTTATGAGAAGTGTCCTTTTCTGTGTGACTTATTTCACTTAGAATCGTCTTACCTAAATCCACTCATCATGCTGCTACTAGCCTTATGACATTGATTTCATGGCTGAGTGATGTTCCATTCTACATAAGGACCACAACTTTTTTATCCATTTTTCGCTTTCCTGGGATATTTAAGGTGGAATGAAGTGGAGGTCCTTGTCAACAGAGCAGCCCTAAACTTTGGGGTGCTTGTGTCTTGCTGATTTTCAATTTTCCCACTTTATCCCCCCATGTGTGGAAGTGCCCTATGCTCTCTAAGCTGTGTTTTTTAGATGTTTCAGGACACACCGTACACTTCTCCAGAGTGGCTGTTGGCAATTTACATCCCGCCCATCAGTGTAGCAAGGCTCCCATTTCTCCATGGCCTGTCCTGCATTTCTGGTTTTGACACTTTTTTCAGCATGGCCCTTTTGACCGATGGGAAGCGAGACTTCTTTGTAGCGCTGATTTGCCTTTCCAGGTTGCTTGGTTGGCCAAAAAGGGCGTATGCGTTTTTTCCTGAATATATTCAGGAAAAAACGCATACGCCCTTTTTGGCCAAGGGCATCATTGTCAACGTTTTGCCGCTTTTCATGTGCTTTAAAGGCGATTCGAATCTACCTCCTGAAATCAGTTTCCTGCAATTCTGCCTTGATTTCAAATCCTCTTCTTTGCCTTCCCTCAATATATTTGTGGACGAGAGTTATCATTTATAACTCTGCAGGTTTGTGAATTGCAGTGTCCTGAAGCTGCATTTTACAAGTCGCTTTTTTGGGAGCCGGCCGCAAAAGCGCAGGATGGCTTCCGGCCCTGTTCTGGTTCCGGGGGGCAGGCTGAGCCTTTGGTTAATTCTTCTTCCTGATGGGAAAATAGAGTGACCTGTGCCTGTCCCAACACCAGGAGCTAGTCTCTCATTGGTTTCCCGTCTTCCCGTTCATCCTCAGGACAAATTGCAACCTGTACGGAACAGGAGGTTAAAGGTGCTGATGCTCCAAGTAGGGAGATTGCTAGTAAAGTGGCTGGAATGGCGAACACGAGCACAAGGAGGTGAGAAATGAGGTGCGTTTTAGAAACCTTTCCCCATCACACGGTGTACCATCTTCTGGGTTTCTCATGCATGTTTTCGATGTAGGAAGATGCCCTTGAACCTGGAGATTTGGGACCCATGCGATGGGTAGCACGCAGTATTACTTTAAAGGGTCTGCGTTTGCTCACCCAACCTCACCAAACCTCTCAGCCCCAAGAGTGTCCACCCTTATGTCTCATCCAGCTGTGGGTCTAGATATGGTCAATCCAGGTTGCATCACAGCCCCCGAACGAATTGTGTAAGAATTTCTCTCTCTTTCCCTGTCTTTGTTTCATGGGTTTTTAAAAGTAATTTATTTTTATAATGGGGTTTAGCTGCTTTTCACGGCCGTGTTTATGCCGCCTTACACACACTTGACACACTAACAGAGAGATATCAATACATAGGTTTTAAGATTATTACTAGTCAGATATATTCTTGTGCGGTGAATCGGGCGTGTTGAGTCCAGTTCTCTGAGCAAGGAGTAGGTCTTGTCTATTCCATATTGGGTTTATGGAACGGTATCTGAGCTAATTTGAAACTCTTGTTTTATGTATCACCCCACCTCACATTTCCCGTTAAGCAGCCATAGTGTGTTTTCTGCATGTGTGACTCTGTTCTGTTTTGTAATTCAGTTCAAGTGTAACGGTTTTTACATTCCCTCTATAAGTGACACCTTATGAGAAGTGTCCTTTTCTGTGTGACTTATTTCACTTAGAATCGTCTTACCTAAATCCACTCATCATGCTGCTACTAGCCTTATGACATTGATTTCATGGCTGAGTGATATTCCATTGTACATAAGGACCACAACTTTTTTATCCATTTTTCGCTTTCCTGGGATATTTAAGGTGGAAAGAAGTGGAGGTCCTTGTCAACAGAGCAGCCATAAACTTTGGGGTGCTTGTGTCTTGCTGATTTTCAATTTTCCCACTTTATCCCCCCATGTGTGGAAGTGCCCTATGCTCTCTAAGCTGTGTTTTTTAGATGTTTCAGGACACACCGTACACTTCTCCAGAGTGGCTGTTGGCAATTTACATCCCGCCCATCAGTGTAGCAAGGCTCCCATTTCTCCATGGCCTGTCCTGCATTTCTGGTTTTGACACCTTTTTCAGCATGTCCCTTTTGACCGATGGGAAGCGAGACTTCTTTGTAGCGCTGATTTGCCTTTCCAGGTTGCTTGGTTGGCCAAAAAGGGCGTATGCGTTTTTTCCTGAATATATTCAGGAAAAAACGCATACGCCCTTTTTGGCCAAGGGCATCATTGTCAACGTTTTGCCGCTTTTCATGTGCTTTAAAGGCGATTCGAATCTACCTCCTGAAATCTGTTTCCTGCAATTCTGCCTTGATTTCAAATCCTCTTCTTTGCCTTCCCTCAATATATTTGTGGACGAGAGTTATCATTTATAATTCTGCAGGTTTGTGAATTGCAGTGCCCTGAAGCTCCATTTTACAAGTCGCTTTTTTGGGAGTCGGCCGCAAAAGCGCAGGATGGCTTCAGGCCCTGTTCTGGTTCCGGGGGGCAGGCTGAGCCTGTGGTTAATTCTTCTTCCTGATGGGAAAATTGAGTGACCTGTGCCTGTCCCAACACCAAGAGCTAGTCTCTCATTGGTTCCCCGTCTTCCCGTTCATCCTCAGGACAAATTGCAACCTGTACGGAACAGGAGGTTAAAGGTGCTGATGCTCCAAGTAGGGAGATTGCTAGTAAAGTGGCTGGAATGGCGAACCCGAGCACAAGGAGATGAGAAATGCGGTGCGTTTTAGAAACCTTTCCCCATCACACGGTGTACCATCTTCTGGGTTTCTCATGCATGTTTTCGATGTAGGAAGATGCCCTTGAACCTGGAGATTTGGGACCCATGCGATGGGTAGCACGCAGTATTACTTTAAAGGGTCTGCGTTTGCTCACCCAACCTCACCAAACCTCTCAGCCCCAAGAGTGTCCACCCTTATGTCTCATCCAGCTGTGGGTCTAGATATGGTCAATCCAGGTTGCATCACAGCCCCTGAACGAATTGTGTAAGAATTTCTCTCTCTTTCCCTGTCTTTGTTTCATGGGTTTTTAAAAGTAATTTATTTTTATAATGGGGTTTAGCTGCTTTTCACGGCTGTGTTTATGCCCCCTTACACACACTTGACACACTAACAGAGAGATATCAATACATAGGTTTTAAGATTATTACTAGTCAGATATATTCTTGTGCGGTGAATCGGGCGTGTTGAGTCCAGTTCTCTGAGCAAGGAGTAGGTCTTGTCTATTCCATATTGGGTTTATGGAACGGTATCTGAGCTAATTTGAAACTCTTGTTTTATGTATCAGCCCACCTCACCTTTCCCGTTAAGCAGCCATAGTGTGTTTTCTGCATGTGTGACTCTGTTCTGTTTTGTAATTCAGTTCAAGTGTAACGGTTTTTACATTCCCTCTATAAGTGACACCTTATGAGAAGTGTCCTTTTCTGTGTGACTTATTTCACTTAGAATCGTCTTACCTAAATCCACTCATCATGCTGCTACTAGCCTTATGACATTGATTTCATGGCTGAGTGATATTCCATTGTACATAAGGACCACAACTTTTTTATCCATTTTTCGCTTTCCTGGGATATTTAAGGTGGAAGGAAGTGGAGGTCCTTGTCAACAGAGCAGCCCTAAACTTTCGGGTGCTTGTGTCTTGCTGATTTTCAATTTTCCCACTTTATCCCCCCATGCGTAGAAGTGCCCTATGCTCTCTAAGCTGTGTTTTTTAGATGTTTCAGGACACACCGTACACTTCTCCAGAGTGGCTGTTGGCAATTTACATCCCGCCCATCAGTGTAGCAAGGCTCCCATTTCTCCGTGGCCTGTCCTGCATTTCTGGTTTTGACACCTTTTTCAGCATGTCCCTTTTGACCGATGGGAAGCGAGACTTCTTTGTAGCGCTGATTTGCCTTTGCAGGTTGCTTGGTTGGCCAAAAAGGGCGTATGCGTTTTTTCCTGAATATATTCAGGAAAAAACGCATACGCCCTTTTTGGCCAAGGGCATCATTGTCAGCGTTTTGCCGCTTTTCATGTGCTTTAAAGGCGATTCGAATCTACCTCCTGAAATCTGTTTCCTGCAATTCTGCCTTGATTTCAAATCCTCTTCTTTGCCTTCCCTCAATATATTTGTGGACGAGAGTTATCATTTATAATTCTGCAGGTTTGTGAATTGCAGTGCCCTGAAGCTCCATTTTACAAGTCGCTTTTTTGGGAGTCGGCCGCAAAAGCGCAGGATGGCTTCAGGCCCTGTTCTGGTTCCGGGGGGCAGGCTGAGCCTGTGGTTAATTCTTCTTCCTGATGGGAAAATTGAGTGACCTGTGCCTGTCCCAACACCAAGAGCTAGTCTCTCATTGGTTCCCCGTCTTCCCGTTCATCCTCAGGACAAATTGCAACCTGTACGGAACAGGAGGTTAAAGGTGCTGATGCTCCAAGTAGGGAGATTGCTAGTAAAGTGGCTGGAATGGCGAACCCGAGCACAAGGAGATGAGAAATGCGGTGCGTTTTAGAAACCTTTCCCCATCACACGGTGTACCATCTTCTGGGTTTCTCATGCATGTTTTCGATGTAGGAAGATGCCCTTGAACCTGGAGATTTGGGACCCATGCGATGGGTAGCACGCAGTATTACTTTAAAGGGTCTGCGTTTGCTCACCCAACCTAACCAAACCTCTCAGCCCCAAGAGTGTCCACCCTTATGTCTCATCCAGCTGTGGGTCTAGATATGGTCAATGCAGGTTGCATCACAGCCCCTGAACGAATTGTGTAAGAATTTCTCTCTCTTTCCCTGTCTTTGTTTCATGGGTTTTTAAAAGTAATTTATTTTTATAATGGGGTTTAGCTGCTTTTCACGGCTGTGTTTATGCCGCCTTACACACACTTGACACACTAACAGAGAAATATCAATACATAGGTTTTAAGATTATTACTAGTCAGATATATTCTTGTGCGGTGAATCGGGCGTGTTGAGTCCAGTTCTCTGAGCAAGGAGTAGGTCTTGTCTATTACATATTGGGTTTATGGAACGGTATCTGAGCTAATTTGAAACTCTTGTTTTATGTATCACCCCACCTCACCTTTCCCGCTAAGCAGCCATAGTGTGTTTTCTGCATGTGTGACTCTGTTCTGTTTTGTAATTCAGTTCAAGTGTAACGGTTTTTACATTCCCTCTATAAGTGACACCTTATGAGAAGTGTCCTTTTCTGTGTGACTTATTTCACTTAGAATCGTCTTACCTAAATCCACTCATCATGCTGCTACTAGCCTTATGACATTGATTTCATGGCTGAGTGTTGTTCCATTCTACATAAGGACCACAACTTTTTTATCCATTTTTCGCTTTCCTGGGATATTTAAGGTGGAATGAAGTGGAGGTCCTTGTCAACAGAGCAGACCTAAACTTTGGGGTGCTTGTGTCTTGCTGATTTTCAATTTTCCCACTTTATCCCCCCATGTGTGGAAGTGCCCTATGCTCTCTAAGCTGTGTTTTTTAGATGTTTCAGGACACACCGTACACTTCTCCAGAGTGGCTGTTGGCAATTTACATCCCGCCCATCAGTGTAGCAAGGCTCCCATTTCTCCATGGCCTGTCCTGCATTTCTGGTTTTGACACTTTTTTCAGCATGGCCCTTTTGACCGATGGGAAGCGAGACTTCTTTGTAGCGCTGATTTGCCTTTCCAGGTTGCTTGGTTGGCCAAAAAGGGCGTATGCGTTTTTTCCTGAATATATTCAGGAAAAAACGCATACGCCCTTTTTGGCCAAGGGCATCATTGTCAACGTTTTGCCGCTTTTCATGTGCTTTAAAGGCGATTCGAATCTACCTCCTGAAATCTGTTTCCTGCAATTCTGCCTTGATTTCAAATCCTCTTCTTTGCCTTCCCTCAATATATTTGTGGACGAGAGTTATCATTTATAACTCTGCAGGTTTGTGAATTGCAGTGCCCTGAAGCTGCATTTTACAAGTCGCTTTTTTGGGAGTCGGCCGCAAAAGCGCAGGATGGCTTCAGGCCCTGTTCTGGTTCCGGGGGGCAGGCTGAGCCTGTGGTTAATTCTTCTTCCTGATGGGAAAATTGAGTGACCTGTGCCTGTCCCAACACCAAGAGCTAGTCTCTCATTGGTTCCCCGTCTTCCCGTTCATCCTCAGGACAAATTGCAACCTGTACGGAACAGGAGGTTAAAGGTGCTGATGCTCCAAGTAGGGAGATTGCTAGTAAAGTGGCTGGAATGGCGAACCCGAGCACAAGGAGATGAGAAATGCGGTGCGTTTTAGAAACCTTTCCCCATCACACGGTGTACCATCTTCTGGGTTTCTCATGCATGTTTTCGATGTAGGAAGATGCCCTTGAACCTGGAGATTTGGGACCCATGCGATGGGTAGCACGCAGTATTACTTTAAAGGGTCTGCGTTTGCTCACCCAACCTCACCATACCTATCAGCCCAAAGAGTGTCCACCCTTATGTCTCATCCAGCTGTGGGTCTAGATATGGTCAATCCAGGTTGCATCACAGCCCCTGAACGAATTGTGTAAGAATTTCTCTCTCTTTCCCTGTCTTTGTTTCATGGGTTTTTAAAAGTAATTTGTTTTTATAATGGGGTTTAGCTGCTTTTCACGGCCGTGTTTATGCCGCCTTACACACACTTGACACACTAACAGAGAGATATCAATACATAGGTTTTAAGATTATTACTAGTCAGATATATTCTTGTGCGGTGAATCGGGCGTGTTGAGTCCAGTTCTCTGAGCAAGGAGTAGGTCTTGTCTATTCCATATTGGGTTTATGGAACGGTATCTGAGCTAATTTGAAACTCTTGTTTTATGTATCACCCCACCTCACCTTTCCCATTAAGCAGCCATAGTGTGTTTTCTGCATGTGTGACTCTGTTCTGTTTTGTAATTCAGTTCAAGTGTAACGGTTTTTACATTCCCTCTATAAGTGACACCTTATGAGAAGTGTCCTTTTCTGTGTGACTTATTTCACTTAGAATCGTCTTACCTAAATCCACTCATCATGCTGCTACTAGCCTTATGACATTGATTTCATGGCTGAGTGATATTCCATTGTACATAAGGACCACAACTTTTTTATCCATTTTTCGCTTTCCTGGGATATTTAAGGTGGAATGAAGTGGAGGTCTTGTCAACAGAGCAGCCCTAAACTTTGGGGTGCTTGTGTCTTGCTGATTTTCAATTTTCCCACTTTATCCCCCCATGCGTAGAAGTGCCCTATGCTCTCTAAGCTGTGTTTTTTAGATGTTTCAGGACACACCGTACACTTCTCCAGAGTGGCTGTTTGCAATTTACATCCCGCCCATCAGTGTAGCAAGGCTCCCATTTCTCCATGGCCTGTCCTGCATTTCTGGTTTTGACACTTTTTTCAGCATGGCCCTTTTGACCGATGGGAAGCGAGACTTCTTTGTAGCGCTGATTTGCCTTTCCAGGTTGCTTGGTTGGCCAAAAAGGGCGTATGCGTTTTTTCCTGAATATATTCAGGAAAAAACGCATACGCCCTTTTTGGCCAAGGGCACCATTGTCAACGTTTTGCCGCTTTTCATGTGCTTTAAAGGCGATTCGAATCTACCTCCTGAAATCTGTTTCCTGCAATTCTGCCTTGATTTCAAATCCTCTTCTTTGCCTTCCCTCAATATATTTGTGGACGAGAGTTATCATTTATAACTCTGCAGGTTTGTGAATTGCAGTGCCCTGAAGCTGCATTTTACAAGTCGCTTTTTTGGGAGTCGGCCGCAAAAGCGCAGGATGGCTTCAGGCCCTGTTCTGGTTCCGGGGGGCAGGCTGAGCCTGTGGTTAATTCTTCTTCCTGATGGGAAAATTGAGTGACCTGTGCCTGTCCCAACACCAAGAGCTAGTCTCTCATTGGTTCCCCGTCTTCCCGTTCATCCTCAGGACAAATTGCAACCTGTACGGAACAGGAGGTTAAAGGTGCTGATGCTCCAAGTAGGGAGATTGCTAGTAAAGTGGCTGGAATGGCGAACCCGAGCACAAGGAGATGAGAAATGCGGTGCGTTTTAGAAACCGTTCCCCATCACACGGTGTACCATCTTCTGGGTTTCTCATGCATGTTTTCGATGTAGGAAGATGCCCTTGAACCTGGAGATTTGGGACCCATGCGATGGGTAGCACGCAGTATTACTTTAAAGGGTCTGCGTTTGCTCACCCAACCTCACCAAACCTCTCAGCCCCAAGAGTGTCCACCCTTATGTCTCATCCAGCTGTGGGTCTAGATATGGTCAATCCAGGTTGCATCACAGCCCCCGAACGAATTGTGTAAGAATTTCTCTCTCTTTCCCTGTCTTTGTTTCATGGGTTTTTAAAAGTAATTTATTTTTATAATGGGATTTAGCTGCTTTTCACGGCCGTGTTTATGCCGCCTTACACACACTTGACACACTAACAGAGAGATATCAATACATAGGTTTTAAGATTATTACTAGTCAGATATATTCTTGTGCGGTGAATCGGGCGTGTTGAGTCCAGTTCTCTGAGCAAGGAGTAGGTCTTGTCTATTCCATATTGGGTTTATGGAACGGTATCTGAGCTAATTTGAAACTCTTGTTTTATGTATCACCCCACCTCACCTTTCCCGTTAAGCAGCCATAGTGTGTTTTCTGCATGTGTGACTCTGTTCTGTTTTGTAATTCAGTTCAAGTGTAACGGTTTTTACATTCCCTCTATAAGTGACACCTTATGAGAAGTGTCCTTTTCTGTGTGACTTATTTCACTTAGAATCGTCTTACCTAAATCCACTCATCATGCTGCTACTAGCCTTATGACATTGATTTCATGGCTGAGTGATATTCCATTGTACATAAGGACCACAACTTTTTTATCCATTTTTCGCTTTCCTGGGATATTTAAGGTGGAATGAAGTGGAGGTCTTGTCAACAGAGCAGCCCTAAACTTTGGGGTGCTTGTGTCTTGCTGATTTTCAATTTTCCCACTTTATCCCCCCATGCGTAGAAGTGCCCTATGCTCTCTAAGCTGTGTTTTTCAGATGTTTCAGGACACACCGTACACTTTTCCAGAGTGGCTGTTTGCAATTTACATCCCGCCCATCAGTGTAGCAAGGCTCCCATTTCTCCATGGCCTGTCCTGCATTTCTGGTTTTGACACTTTTTTCAGCATGGCCCTTTTGACCGATGGGAAGCGAGACTTCTTTGTAGCGCTGATTTGCCTTTCCAGGTTGCTTGGTTGGCCAAAAAGGGCGTATGCGTTTTTTCCTGAATATATTCAGGAAAAAACGCATACGCCCTTTTTGGCCAAGGGCATCATTGTCAACGTTTTGCCGCTTTTCAAGTGCTTTAAATGCGATTCGAATCTACCTCCTGAAATCTGTTTCCTGCAAATCTGCCTTGATTTCAAATCCTCTTCTTTGCCTTCCCTCAATATATTTGTGGACGAGAGTTATCATTTATAACTCTGCAGGTTTGTGAATTGCAGTGCCCTGAAGCTGCATTTTACAAGTCGCTTTTTTGGGAGTCGGCCGCAAAAGCGCAGGATGGCTTCAGGCCCTGTTCTGGTTCCGGGGGGCAGGCTGAGCCTGTGGTTAATTCTTCTTCCTGATGGGAAAATTGAGTGACCTGTGCCTGTCCCAACACCAAGAGCTAGTCTCTCATTGGTTCCCCGTCTTCCCGTTCATCCTCAGGACAAACTGCAACCTTTACGGAACAGGAGGTTAAAGGTGCTGATGCTCCAAGTAGGGAGATTGCTAGTAAAGTGGCTGGAATGGCGAACCCGAGCACAAGGAGATGAGAAATGCGGTGCGTTTTAGAAACCTTTCCCCATCACACGGTGTACCATCTTCTGGGTTTCTCATGCATGTTTTCGATGTAGGAAGATGCCCTTGAACCTGGAGATTTGGGACCCATGCGATGGGTAGCACGCAGTATTACTTTAAAGGGTCTGCGTTTGCTCACCCAACCTCACCAAACCTCTCAGCCCCAAGAGTGTCCACCCTTATGTCTCATCCAGCTGTGGGTCTAGATATGGTCAATGCAGGTTGCATCACAGCCCCCGAACGAATTGTGTAAGAATTTCTCTCTCTTTCCCTGTCTTTGTTTCATGGGTTTTTAAAAGTAATTTATTTTTATAATGGGGTTTAGCTGCTTTTCACGGACGTGTTTATGCCGCCTTACACACACTTGACACACTAACAGAGAGATATCAATACATAGGTTTTAAGATTATTACTAGTCAGATATATTCTTGTGCGGTGAATCGGGCGTGTTGAGTCCAGTTCTCTGAGCAAGGAGTAGGTCTTGTCTATTCCATATTGGGTTTATGGAACGGTATCTGAGCTAATTTGAAACTCTTGTTTTATGTATCACCCCACCTCACCTTTCCCGTTAAGCAGCCATAGTGTGTTTTCTGCATGTGTGACTCTGTTCTGTTTTGTAATTCAGTTCAAGTGTAACGGTTTTTACATTCCCTCTATAAGTGACACCTTATGAGAAGTGTCCTTTTCTGTGTGACTTATTTCACTTAGAATCGTCTTACCTAAATCCACTCATCATGCTGCTACTAGCCTTATGACATTGATTTCATGGCTGAGTGATAGTCCATTGTACATAAGGACCACAACTTTTTTATCCATTTTTCGCTTTCCTGGGATATTTAAGGTGGAATGAAGTGGAGTTCCTTGTCAACAGAGCAGCCCTAAACTTTCGGGTGCTTGTGTCTTGCTGATTTTCAATTTTCCCACTTTATCCCCCCATGCGTAGAAGTGCCCTATGCTCTCTAAGCTGTGTTTTTTAGATGTTTCAGGACACACCGTACACTTCTCCAGAGTGGCTGTTGGCAATTTACATCCCGCCCATCAGTGTAGCAAGGCTCCCATTTCTCCATGGCCTGTCCTGCATTTCTGGTTTTGACACTTTTTTCAGCATGTCCCTTTTGACCGATGGGAAGCGAGACTTCTTTGTAGCGCTGATTTGCCTTTCCAGGTTGCTTGGTTGGCCAAAAAGGGCGTATGCGTTTTTTCCTGAATATATTCAGGAAAAAAGGCATACGCCCTTTTTGGCCAAGGGCATCATTGTCAACGTTTTGCCGCTTTTCAAGTGCTTTAAATGCGATTCGAATCTACCTCCTGAAATCTGTTTCCTGCAATTCTGCCTTGATTTCAAATCCTCTTCTTTGCCTTCCCTCAATATATTTGTGGACGAGAGTTATCATTTATAACTCTGCAGGTTTGTGAATTGCAGTGCCCTGAAGCTGCATTTTACAAGTCGCTTTTTTGGGAGTCGGCCGCAAAAGCGCAGGATGGCTTCAGGCCCTGTTCTGGTTCCGGGGGGCAGGCTGAGCCTGTGGTTAATTCTTCTTCCTGATGGGAAAATTGAGTGACCTGTGCCTGTCCCAACACCAAGAGCTAGTCTCTCATCGGTTCCCCGTCTTCCCGTTCATCCTCAGGACAAACTGCAACCTGTACGGAACAGGAGGTTAAAGGTGCTGATGCTCCAAGTAGGGAGATTGCTAGTAAAGTGGCTGGAATGGCGAACCCGAGCACAAGGAGATGAGAAATGCGGTGCGTTTTAGAAACCTTTCCCCATCACACGGTGTACCATCTTCTGGGTTTCTCATGCATGTTTTCGATGTAGGAAGATGCCCTTGAACCTGGAGATTTGGGACCCATGCGATGGGTAGCACGCAGTATTACTTTAAAGGGTCTGCGTTTGCTCACCCAACCTCACCATACCTATCAGCCCAAAGAGTGTCCACCCTTATGTCTCATCCAGCTGTGGGTCTAGATATGGTCAATCCAGGTTGCATCACAGCCCCCGAACGAATTGTGTAAGAATTTCTCTCTCTTTCCCTGTCTTTGTTTCATGGGTTTTTAAAAGTAATTTATTTTTATAATGGGGTTTAGCTGCTTTTCACGGCCGTGTTTATGCCGCCTTACACACACTTGACACACTAACAGAGAGATATCAATACATAGGTTTTAAGATTATTACTAGTCAGATATATTCTTGTGCGGTGAATCGGGCGTGTTGAGTCCAGTTCTCTGAGCAAGGAGTAGGTCTTGTCTATTCCATATTGGGTTTATGGAACGGTATCTGAGCTAATTTGAAACTCTTGTTTTATGTATCACCCCACCTCACATTTCCCGTTAAGCAGCCATAGTGTGTTTTCTGCATGTGTGACTCTGTTCTGTTTTGTAATTCAGTTCAAGTGTAACGGTTTTTACATTCCCTCTATAAGTGACACCTTATGAGAAGTGTCCTTTTCTGTGTGACTTATTTCACTTAGAATCGTCTTACCTAAATCCACTCATCATGCTGCTACTAGCCTTATGACATTGATTTCATGGCTGAGTGATATTCCATTGTACATAAGGACCACAACTTTTTTATCCATTTTTCGCTTTCCTGGGATATTTAAGGTGGAAAGAAGTGGAGGTCCTTGTCAACAGAGCAGCCATAAACTTTGGGGTGCTTGTGTCTTGCTGATTTTCAATTTTCCCACTTTATCCCCCCATGTGTGGAAGTGCCCTATGCTCTCTAAGCTGTGTTTTTTAGATGTTTCAGGACACACCGTACACTTCTCCAGAGTGGCTGTTGGCAATTTACATCCCGCCCATCAGTGTAGCAAGGCTCCCATTTCTCCATGGCCTGTCCTGCATTTCTGGTTTTGACACCTTTTTCAGCATGGCCCTTTTGACCGATGGGAAGCGAGACTTCTTTGTAGCGCTGATTTGCCTTTCCAGGTTGCTTGGTTGGCCAAAAAGGGCGTATGCGTTTTTTCCTGAATATATTCAGGAAAAAACGCATACGCCCTTTTTGGCCAAGGGCATCATTGTCAACGTTTTGCCGCTTTTCATGTGCTTTAAAGGCGATTCGAATCTACCTCCTGAAATCTGTTTCCTGCAATTCTGCCTTGATTTCAAATCCTCTTCTTTGCCTTCCCTCAATATATTTGTGGACGAGAGTTATCATTTATAATTCTGCAGGTTTGTGAATTGCAGTGCCCTGAAGCTCCATTTTACAAGTCGCTTTTTTGGGAGTCGGCCGCAAAAGCGCAGGATGGCTTCAGGCCCTGTTCTGGTTCCGGGGGGCAGGCTGAGCCTGTGGTTAATTCTTCTTCCTGATGGGAAAATTGAGTGACCTGTGCCTGTCCCAACACCAAGAGCTAGTCTCTCATTGGTTCCCCGTCTTCCCGTTCATCCTCAGGACAAATTGCAACCTGTACGGAACAGGAGGTTAAAGGTGCTGATGCTCCAAGTAGGGAGATTGCTAGTAAAGTGGCTGGAATGGCGAACCCGAGCACAAGGAGATGAGAAATGCGGTGCGTTTTAGAAACCTTTCCCCATCACACGGTGTACCATCTTCTGGGTTTCTCATGCATGTTTTCGATGTAGGAAGATGCCCTTGAACCTGGAGATTTGGGACCCATGCGATGGGTAGCACGCAGTATTACTTTAAAGGGTCTGCGTTTGCTCACCCAACCTCACCAAACCTCTCAGCCCCAAGAGTGTCCACCCTTATGTCTCATCCAGCTGTGGGTCTAGATATGGTCAATCCAGGTTGCATCACAGCCCCTGAACGAATTGTGTAAGAATTTCTCTCTCTTTCCCTGTCTTTGTTTCATGGGTTTTTAAAAGTAATTTATTTTTATAATGGGGTTTAGCTGCTTTTCACGGCTGTGTTTATGCCCCCTTACACACACTTGACACACTAACAGAGAGATATCAATACATAGGTTTTAAGATTATTACTAGTCAGATATATTCTTGTGCGGTGAATCGGGCGTGTTGAGTCCAGTTCTCTGAGCAAGGAGTAGGTCTTGTCTATTCCATATTGGGTTTATGGAACGGTATCTGAGCTAATTTGAAACTCTTGTTTTATGTATCAGCCCACCTCACCTTTCCCGTTAAGCAGCCATAGTGTGTTTTCTGCATGTGTGACTCTGTTCTGTTTTGTAATTCAGTTCAAGTGTAACGGTTTTTACATTCCCTCTATAAGTGACACCTTATGAGAAGTGTCCTTTTCTGTGTGACTTATTTCACTTAGAATCGTCTTACCTAAATCCACTCATCATGCTGCTACTAGCCTTATGACATTGATTTCATGGCTGAGTGATATTCCATTGTACATAAGGACCACAACTTTTTTATCCATTTTTCGCTTTCCTGGGATATTTAAGGTGGAAGGAAGTGGAGGTCCTTGTCAACAGAGCAGCCCTAAACTTTCGGGTGCTTGTGTCTTGCTGATTTTCAATTTTCCCACTTTATCCCCCCATGCGTAGAAGTGCCCTATGCTCTCTAAGCTGTGTTTTTTAGATGTTTCAGGACACACCGTACACTTCTCCAGAGTGGCTGTTGGCAATTTACATCCCGCCCATCAGTGTAGCAAGGCTCCCATTTCTCCGTGGCCTGTCCTGCATTTCTGGTTTTGACACCTTTTTCAGCATGTCCCTTTTGACCGATGGGAAGCGAGACTTCTTTGTAGCGCTGATTTGCCTTTCCAGGTTGCTTGGTTGGCCAAAAAGGGCGTATGCGTTTTTTCCTGAATATATTCAGGAAAAAACGCATACGCCCTTTTTGGCCAAGGGCATCATTGTCAGCGTTTTGCCGCTTTTCATGTGCTTTAAAGGCGATTCGAATCTACCTCCTGAAATCTGTTTCCTGCAATTCTGCCTTGATTTCAAATCCTCTTCTTTGCCTTCCCTCAATATATTTGTGGACGAGAGTTATCATTTATAATTCTGCAGGTTTGTGAATTGCAGTGCCCTGAAGCTCCATTTTACAAGTCGCTTTTTTGGGAGTCGGCCGCAAAAGCGCAGGATGGCTTCAGGCCCTGTTCTGGTTCCGGGGGGCAGGCTGAGCCTGTGGTTAATTCTTCTTCCTGATGGGAAAATTGAGTGACCTGTGCCTGTCCCAACACCAAGAGCTAGTCTCTCATTGGTTCCCCGTCTTCCCGTTCATCCTCAGGACAAATTGCAACCTGTACGGAACAGGAGGTTAAAGGTGCTGATGCTCCAAGTAGGGAGATTGCTAGTAAAGTGGCTGGAATGGCGAACCCGAGCACAAGGAGATGAGAAATGCGGTGCGTTTTAGAAACCTTTCCCCATCACACGGTGTACCATCTTCTGGGTTTCTCATGCATGTTTTCGATGTAGGAAGATGCCCTTGAACCTGGAGATTTGGGACCCATGCGATGGGTAGCACGCAGTATTACTTTAAAGGGTCTGCGTTTGCTCACCCAACCTAACCAAACCTCTCAGCCCCAAGAGTGTCCACCCTTATGTCTCATCCAGCTGTGGGTCTAGATATGGTCAATGCAGGTTGCATCACAGCCCCTGAACGAATTGTGTAAGAATTTCTCTCTCTTTCCCTGTCTTTGTTTCATGGGTTTTTAAAAGTAATTTATTTTTATAATGGGGTTTAGCTGCTTTTCACGGCTGTGTTTATGCCGCCTTACACACACTTGACACACTAACAGAGAAATATCAATACATAGGTTTTAAGATTATTACTAGTCAGATATATTCTTGTGCGGTGAATCGGGCGTGTTGAGTCCAGTTCTCTGAGCAAGGAGTAGGTCTTGTCTATTACATATTGGGTTTATGGAACGGTATCTGAGCTAATTTGAAACTCTTGTTTTATGTATCACCCCACCTCACCTTTCCCGCTAAGCAGCCATAGTGTGTTTTCTGCATGTGTGACTCTGTTCTGTTTTGTAATTCAGTTCAAGTGTAACGGTTTTTACATTCCCTCTATAAGTGACACCTTATGAGAAGTGTCCTTTTCTGTGTGACTTATTTCACTTAGAATCGTCTTACCTAAATCCACTCATCATGCTGCTACTAGCCTTATGACATTGATTTCATGGCTGAGTGTTGTTCCATTCTACATAAGGACCACAACTTTTTTATCCATTTTTCGCTTTCCTGGGATATTTAAGGTGGAATGAAGTGGAGGTCCTTGTCAACAGAGCAGACCTAAACTTTGGGGTGCTTGTGTCTTGCTGATTTTCAATTTTCCCACTTTATCCCCCCATGTGTGGAAGTGCCCTATGCTCTCTAAGCTGTGTTTTTTAGATGTTTCAGGACACACCGTACACTTCTCCAGAGTGGCTGTTGGCAATTTACATCCCGCCCATCAGTGTAGCAAGGCTCCCATTTCTCCATGGCCTGTCCTGCATTTCTGGTTTTGACACTTTTTTCAGCATGGCCCTTTTGACCGATGGGAAGCGAGACTTCTTTGTAGCGCTGATTTGCCTTTCCAGGTTGCTTGGTTGGCCAAAAAGGGCGTATGCGTTTTTTCCTGAATATATTCAGGAAAAAACGCATACGCCCTTTTTGGCCAAGGGCATCATTGTCAACGTTTTGCCGCTTTTCATGTGCTTTAAAGGCGATTCGAATCTACCTCCTGAAATCTGTTTCCTGCAATTCTGCCTTGATTTCAAATCCTCTTCTTTGCCTTCCCTCAATATATTTGTGGACGAGAGTTATCATTTATAACTCTGCAGGTTTGTGAATTGCAGTGCCCTGAAGCTGCATTTTACAAGTCGCTTTTTTGGGAGTCGGCCGCAAAAGCGCAGGATGGCTTCAGGCCCTGTTCTGGTTCCGGGGGGCAGGCTGAGCCTGTGGTTAATTCTTCTTCCTGATGGGAAAATTGAGTGACCTGTGCCTGTCCCAACACCAAGAGCTAGTCTCTCATTGGTTCCCCGTCTTCCCGTTCATCCTCAGGACAAATTGCAACCTGTACGGAACAGGAGGTTAAAGGTGCTGATGCTCCAAGTAGGGAGATTGCTAGTAAAGTGGCTGGAATGGCGAACCCGAGCACAAGGAGATGAGAAATGCGGTGCGTTTTAGAAACCTTTCCCCATCACACGGTGTACCATCTTCTGGGTTTCTCATGCATGTTTTCGATGTAGGAAGATGCCCTTGAACCTGGAGATTTGGGACCCATGCGATGGGTAGCACGCAGTATTACTTTAAAGGGTCTGCGTTTGCTCACCCAACCTCACCATACCTATCAGCCCAAAGAGTGTCCACCCTTATGTCTCATCCAGCTGTGGGTCTAGATATGGTCAATCCAGGTTGCATCACAGCCCCTGAACGAATTGTGTAAGAATTTCTCTCTCTTTCCCTGTCTTTGTTTCATGGGTTTTTAAAAGTAATTTGTTTTTATAATGGGGTTTAGCTGCTTTTCACGGCCGTGTTTATGCCGCCTTACACACACTTGACACACTAACAGAGAGATATCAATACATAGGTTTTAAGATTATTACTAGTCAGATATATTCTTGTGCGGTGAATCGGGCGTGTTGAGTCCAGTTCTCTGAGCAAGGAGTAGGTCTTGTCTATTCCATATTGGGTTTATGGAACGGTATCTGAGCTAATTTGAAACTCTTGTTTTATGTATCACCCCACCTCACCTTTCCCATTAAGCAGCCATAGTGTGTTTTCTGCATGTGTGACTCTGTTCTGTTTTGTAATTCAGTTCAAGTGTAACGGTTTTTACATTCCCTCTATAAGTGACACCTTATGAGAAGTGTCCTTTTCTGTGTGACTTATTTCACTTAGAATCGTCTTACCTAAATCCACTCATCATGCTGCTACTAGCCTTATGACATTGATTTCATGGCTGAGTGATATTCCATTGTACATAAGGACCACAACTTTTTTATCCATTTTTCGCTTTCCTGGGATATTTAAGGTGGAATGAAGTGGAGGTCTTGTCAACAGAGCAGCCCTAAACTTTGGGGTGCTTGTGTCTTGCTGATTTTCAATTTTCCCACTTTATCCCCCCATGCGTAGAAGTGCCCTATGCTCTCTAAGCTGTGTTTTTTAGATGTTTCAGGACACACCGTACACTTCTCCAGAGTGGCTGTTTGCAATTTACATCCCGCCCATCAGTGTAGCAAGGCTCCCATTTCTCCATGGCCTGTCCTGCATTTCTGGTTTTGACACTTTTTTCAGCATGGCCCTTTTGACCGATGGGAAGCGAGACTTCTTTGTAGCGCTGATTTGCCTTTCCAGGTTGCTTGGTTGGCCAAAAAGGGCGTATGCGTTTTTTCCTGAATATATTCAGGAAAAAACGCATACGCCCTTTTTGGCCAAGGGCACCATTGTCAACGTTTTGCCGCTTTTCATGTGCTTTAAAGGCGATTCGAATCTACCTCCTGAAATCTGTTTCCTGCAATTCTGCCTTGATTTCAAATCCTCTTCTTTGCCTTCCCTCAATATATTTGTGGACGAGAGTTATCATTTATAACTCTGCAGGTTTGTGAATTGCAGTGCCCTGAAGCTGCATTTTACAAGTCGCTTTTTTGGGAGTCGGCCGCAAAAGCGCAGGATGGCTTCAGGCCCTGTTCTGGTTCCGGGGGGCAGGCTGAGCCTGTGGTTAATTCTTCTTCCTGATGGGAAAATTGAGTGACCTGTGCCTGTCCCAACACCAAGAGCTAGTCTCTCATTGGTTCCCCGTCTTCCCGTTCATCCTCAGGACAAATTGCAACCTGTACGGAACAGGAGGTTAAAGGTGCTGATGCTCCAAGTAGGGAGATTGCTAGTAAAGTGGCTGGAATGGCGAACCCGAGCACAAGGAGATGAGAAATGCGGTGCGTTTTAGAAACCTTTCCCCATCACACGGTGTACCATCTTCTGGGTTTCTCATGCATGTTTTCGATGTAGGAAGATGCCCTTGAACCTGGAGATTTGGGACCCATGCGATGGGTAGCACGCAGTATTACTTTAAAGGGTCTGCGTTTGCTCACCCAACCTCACCAAACCTCTCAGCCCCAAGAGTGTCCACCCTTATGTCTCATCCAGCTGTGGGTCTAGATATGGTCAATCCAGGTTGCATCACAGCCCCCGAACGAATTGTGTAAGAATTTCTCTCTCTTTCCCTGTCTTTGTTTCATGGGTTTTTAAAAGTAATTTATTTTTATAATGGGATTTAGCTGCTTTTCACGGCCGTGTTTATGCCGCCTTACACACACTTGACACACTAACAGAGAGATATCAATACATAGGTTTTAAGATTATTACTAGTCAGATATATTCTTGTGCGGTGAATCGGGCGTGTTGAGTCCAGTTCTCTGAGCAAGGAGTAGGTCTTGTCTATTCCATATTGGGTTTATGGAACGGTATCTGAGCTAATTTGAAACTCTTGTTTTATGTATCACCCCACCTCACCTTTCCCGTTAAGCAGCCATAGTGTGTTTTCTGCATGTGTGACTCTGTTCTGTTTTGTAATTCAGTTCAAGTGTAACGGTTTTTACATTCCCTCTATAAGTGACACCTTATGAGAAGTGTCCTTTTCTGTGTGACTTATTTCACTTAGAATCGTCTTACCTAAATCCACTCATCATGCTGCTACTAGCCTTATGACATTGATTTCATGGCTGAGTGATATTCCATTGTACATAAGGACCACAACTTTTTTATCCATTTTTCGCTTTCCTGGGATATTTAAGGTGGAATGAAGTGGAGGTCTTGTCAACAGAGCAGCCCTAAACTTTGGGGTGCTTGTGTCTTGCTGATTTTCAATTTTCCCACTTTATCCCCCCATGCGTAGAAGTGCCCTATGCTCTCTAAGCTGTGTTTTTCAGATGTTTCAGGACACACCGTACACTTTTCCAGAGTGGCTGTTTGCAATTTACATCCCGCCCATCAGTGTAGCAAGGCTCCCATTTCTCCATGGCCTGTCCTGCATTTCTGGTTTTGACACTTTTTTCAGCATGGCCCTTTTGACCGATGGGAAGCGAGACTTCTTTGTAGCGCTGATTTGCCTTTCCAGGTTGCTTGGTTGGCCAAAAAGGGCGTATGCGTTTTTTCCTGAATATATTCAGGAAAAAACGCATACGCCCTTTTTGGCCAAGGGCATCATTGTCAACGTTTTGCCGCTTTTCAAGTGCTTTAAATGCGATTCGAATCTACCTCCTGAAATCTGTTTCCTGCAATTCTGCCTTGATTTCAAATCCTCTTCTTTGCCTTCCCTCAATATATTTGTGGACGAGAGTTATCATTTATAACTCTGCAGGTTTGTGAATTGCAGTGCCCTGAAGCTGCATTTTACAAGTCGCTTTTTTGGGAGTCGGCCGCAAAAGCGCAGGATGGCTTCAGGCCCTGTTCTGGTTCCGGGGGGCAGGCTGAGCCTGTGGTTAATTCTTCTTCCTGATGGGAAAATTGAGTGACCTGTGCCTGTCCCAACACCAAGAGCTAGTCTCTCATTGGTTCCCCGTCTTCCCGTTCATCCTCAGGACAAACTGCAACCTGTACGGAACAGGAGGTTAAAGGTGCTGATGCTCCAAGTAGGGAGATTGCTAGTAAAGTGGCTGGAATGGCGAACCCGAGCACAAGGAGATGAGAAATGCGGTGCGTTTTAGAAACCTTTCCCCATCACACGGTGTACCATCTTCTGGGTTTCTCATGCATGTTTTCGATGTAGGAAGATGCCCTTGAACCTGGAGATTTGGGACCCATGCGATGGGTAGCACGCAGTATTACTTTAAAGGGTCTGCGTTTGCTCACCCAACCTCACCAAACCTCTCAGCCCCAAGAGTGTCCACCCTTATGTCTCATCCAGCTGTGGGTCTAGATATGGTCAATGCAGGTTGCATCACAGCCCCCGAACGAATTGTGTAAGAATTTCTCTCTCTTTCCCTGTCTTTGTTTCATGGGTTTTTAAAAGTAATTTATTTTTATAATGGGGTTTAGCTGCTTTTCACGGACGTGTTTATGCCGCCTTACACACACTTGACACACTAACAGAGAGATATCAATACATAGGTTTTAAGATTATTACTAGTCAGATATATTCTTGTGCGGTGAATCGGGCGTGTTGAGTCCAGTTCTCTGAGCAAGGAGTAGGTCTTGTCTATTCCATATTGGGTTTATGGAACGGTATCTGAGCTAATTTGAAACTCTTGTTTTATGTATCACCCCACCTCACCTTTCCCGTTAAGCAGCCATAGTGTGTTTTCTGCATGTGTGACTCTGTTCTGTTTTGTAATTCAGTTCAAGTGTAACGGTTTTTACATTCCCTCTATAAGTGACACCTTATGAGAAGTGTCCTTTTCTGTGTGACTTATTTCACTTAGAATCGTCTTACCTAAATCCACTCATCATGCTGCTACTAGCCTTATGACATTGATTTCATGGCTGAGTGATAGTCCATTGTACATAAGGACCACAACTTTTTTATCCATTTTTCGCTTTCCTGGGATATTTAAGGTGGAATGAAGTGGAGTTCCTTGTCAACAGAGCAGCCCTAAACTTTCGGGTGCTTGTGTCTTGCTGATTTTCAATTTTCCCACTTTATCCCCCCATGCGTAGAAGTGCCCTATGCTCTCTAAGCTGTGTTTTTTAGATGTTTCAGGACACACCGTACACTTCTCCAGAGTGGCTGTTGGCAATTTACATCCCGCCCATCAGTGTAGCAAGGCTCCCATTTCTCCATGGCCTGTCCTGCATTTCTGGTTTTGACACTTTTTTCAGCATGTCCCTTTTGACCGATGGGAAGCGAGACTTCTTTGTAGCGCTGATTTGCCTTTCCAGGTTGCTTGGTTGGCCAAAAAGGGCGTATGCGTTTTTTCCTGAATATATTCAGGAAAAAAGGCATACGCCCTTTTTGGCCAAGGGCATCATTGTCAACGTTTTGCCGCTTTTCAAGTGCTTTAAATGCGATTCGAATCTACCTCCTGAAATCTGTTTCCTGCAATTCTGCCTTGATTTCAAATCCTCTTCTTTGCCTTCCCTCAATATATTTGTGGACGAGAGTTATCATTTATAACTCTGCAGGTTTGTGAATTGCAGTGCCCTGAAGCTGCATTTTACAAGTCGCTTTTTTGGGAGTCGGCCGCAAAAGCGCAGGATGGCTTCAGGCCCTGTTCTGGTTCCGGGGGGCAGGCTGAGCCTGTGGTTAATTCTTCTTCCTGATGGGAAAATTGAGTGACCTGTGCCTGTCCCAACACCAAGAGCTAGTCTCTCATCGGTTCCCCGTCTTCCCGTTCATCCTCAGGACAAACTGCAACCTGTACGGAACAGGAGGTTAAAGGTGCTGATGCTCCAAGTAGGGAGATTGCTAGTAAAGTGGCTGGAATGGCGAACCCGAGCACAAGGAGATGAGAAATGCGGTGCGTTTTAGAAACCTTTCCCCATCACACGGTGTACCATCTTCTGGGTTTCTCATGCATGTTTTCGATGTAGGAAGATGCCCTTGAACCTGGAGATTTGGGACCCATGCGATGGGTAGCACGCAGTATTACTTTAAAGGGTCTGCGTTTGCTCACCCAACCTCACCATACCTATCAGCCCAAAGAGTGTCCACCCTTATGTCTCATCCAGCTGTGGGTCTAGATATGGTCAATCCAGGTTGCATCACAGCCCCCGAACGAATTGTGTAAGAATTTCTCTCTCTTTCCCTGTCTTTGTTTCATGGGTTTTTAAAAGTAATTTATTTTTATAATGGGGTTTAGCTGCTTTTCACGGCCGTGTTTATGCCGCCTTACACACACTTGACACACTAACAGAGAGATATCAATACATAGGTTTTAAGATTATTACTAGTCAGATATATTCTTGTGCGGTGAATCGGGCGTGTTGAGTCCAGTTCTCTGAGCAAGGAGTAGGTCTTGTCTATTCCATATTGGGTTTATGGAACGGTATCTGAGCTAATTTGAAACTCTTGTTTTATGTATCACCCCACCTCACCTTTCCCATTAAGCAGCCATAGTGTGTTTTCTGCATGTGTGACTCTGTTCTGTTTTGTAATTCAGTTCAAGTGTAACGGTTTTTACATTCCCTCTATAAGTGACACCTTATGAGAAGTGTCCTTTTCTGTGTGACTTATTTCACTTAGAATCGTCTTACCTAAATCCACTCATCATGCTGCTACTAGCCTTATGACATTGATTTCATGGCTGAGTGATATTCCATTGTACATAAGGACCACAATTTTTTATCCATTTTTCGCTTTCCTGGGATATTTAAGGTGGAATGAAGTGGAGGTCTTGTCAACAGAGCAGCCCTAAACTTTGGGGTGCTTGTGTCTTGCTGATTTTCAATTTTCCCACTTTATCCCCCCATGCGTAGAAGTGCCCTATGCTCGCTAAGCTGTGTTTTTTAGATGTTTCAGGACACACCGTACACTTCTCCAGAGTGGCTGTTTGCAATTTACATCCCGCCCATCAGTGTAGCAAGGCTCCCATTTCTCCATGGCCTGTCCTGCATTTCTGGTTTTGACACTTTTTTCAGCATGGCCCTTTTGACCGATGGGAAGCGAGACTTCTTTGTAGCGCTGATTTGCCTTTCCAGGTTGCTTGGTTGGCCAAAAAGGGCGTATGCGTTTTTTCCTGAATATATTCAGGAAAAAACGCATACGCCCTTTTTGGCCAAGGGCACCATTGTCAACGTTTTGCCGCTTTTCATGTGCTTTAAAGGCGATTCGAATCTACCTCCTGAAATCTGTTTCCTGCAATTCTGCCTTGATTTCAAATCCTCTTCTTTGCCTTCCCTCAATATATTTGTGGACGAGAGTTATCATTTATAACTCTGCAGGTTTGTGAATTGCAGTGCCCTGAAGCTGCATTTTACAAGTCGCTTTTTTGGGAGTCGGCCGCAAAAGCGCAGGATGGCTTCAGGCCCTGTTCTGGTTCCGGGGGGCAGGCTGAGCCTGTGGTTAATTCTTCTTCCTGATGGGAAAATTGAGTGACCTGTGCCTGTCCCAACACCAAGAGCTAGTCTCTCATTGGTTCCCCGTCTTCCCGTTCATCCTCAGGACAAATTGCAACCTGTACGGAACAGGAGGTTAAAGGTGCTGATGCTCCAAGTAGGGAGATTGCTAGTAAAGTGGCTGGAATGGCGAACCCGAGCACAAGGAGATGAGAAATGCGGTGCGTTTTAGAAACCTTTCCCCATCACACGGTGTACCATCTTCTGGGTTTCTCATGCATGTTTTCGATGTAGGAAGATGCCCTTGAACCTGGAGATTTGGGACCCATGCGATGGGTAGCACGCAGTATTACTTTAAAGGGTCTGCGTTTGCTCACCCAACCTCACCAAACCTCTCAGCCCCAAGAGTGTCCACCCTTATGTCTCATCCAGCTGTGGGTCTAGATATGGTCAATCCAGGTTGCATCACAGCCCCCGAACGAATTGTGTAAGAATTTCTCTCTCTTTCCCTGTCTTTGTTTCATGGGTTTTTAAAAGTAATTTATTTTTATAATGGGGTTTAGCTGCTTTTCACGGCCGTGTTTATGCCGCCTTACACACACTTGACACACTAACAGAGAGATATCAATACATAGGTTTTAAGATTATTACTAGTCAGATATATTCTTGTGCGGTGAATCGGGCGTGTTGAGTCCAGTTCTCTGAGCAAGGAGTAGGTCTTGTCTATTCCATATTGGGTTTATGGAACGGTATCTGAGCTAATTTGAAACTCTTGTTTTATGTATCACCCCACCTCACCTTTCCCGTTAAGCAGCCATAGTGTGTTTTCTGCATGTGTGACTCTGTTCTGTTTTGTAATTCAGTTCAAGTGTAACGGTTTTTACATTCCCTCTATAAGTGACACCTTATGAGAAGTGTCCTTTTCTGTGTGACTTATTTCACTTAGAATCGTCTTACCTAAATCCACTCATCATGCTGCTACTAGCCTTATGACATTGATTTCATGGCTGAGTGATATTCCATTGTACATAAGGACCACAACTTTTTTATCCATTTTTCGCTTTCCTGGGATATTTAAGGTGGAATGAAGTGGAGGTCTTGTCAACAGAGCAGCCCTAAACTTTGGGGTGCTTGTGTCTTGCTGATTTTCAATTTTCCCACTTTATCCCCCCATGCGTAGAAGTGCCCTATGCTCTCTAAGCTGTGTTTTTCAGATGTTTCAGGACACACCGTACACTTTTCCAGAGTGGCTGTTTGCAATTTACATCCCGCCCATCAGTGTAGCAAGGCTCCCATTTCTCCATGGCCTGTCCTGCATTTCTGGTTTTGACACTTTTTTCAGCATGGCCCTTTTGACCGATGGGAAGCGAGACTTCTTTGTAGCGCTGATTTGCCTTTCCAGGTTGCTTGGTTGGCCAAAAAGGGCGTATGCGTTTTTTCCTGAATATATTCAGGAAAAAACGCATACGCCCTTTTTGGCCAAGGGCATCATTGTCAACGTTTTGCCGCTTTTCAAGTGCTTTAAATGCGATTCGAATCTACCTCCTGAAATCTGTTTCCTGCAATTCTGCCTTGATTTCAAATCCTCTTCTTTGCCTTCCCTCAATATATTTGTGGACGAGAGTTATCATTTATAACTCTGCAGGTTTGTGAATTGCAGTGCCCTGAAGCTGCATTTTACAAGTCGCTTTTTTGGGAGTCGGCCGCAAAAGCGCAGGATGGCTTCAGGCCCTGTTCTGGTTCCGGGGGGCAGGCTGAGCCTGTGGTTAATTCTTCTTCCTGATGGGAAAATTGAGTGACCTGTGCCTGTCCCAACACCAAGAGCTAGTCTCTCATTGGTTCCCCGTCTTCCCGTTCATCCTCAGGACAAACTGCAACCTGTACGGAACAGGAGGTTAAAGGTGCTGATGCTCCAAGTAGGGAGATTGCTAGTAAAGTGGCTGGAATGGCGAACCCGAGCACAAGGAGATGAGAAATGCGGTGCGTTTTAGAAACCTTTCCCCATCACACGGTGTACCATCTTCTGGGTTTCTCATGCATGTTTTCGATGTAGGAAGATGCCCTTGAACCTGGAGATTTGGGACCCATGCGATGGGTAGCACGCAGTATTACTTTAAAGGGTCTGCGTTTGCTCACCCAACCTCACCAAACCTCTCAGCCCCAAGAGTGTCCACCCTTATGTCTCATCCAGCTGTGGGTCTAGATATGGTCAATGCAGGTTGCATCACAGCCCCCGAACGAATTGTGTAAGAATTTCTCTCTCTTTCCCTGTCTTTGTTTCATGGGTTTTTAAAAGTAATTTATTTTTATAATGGGGTTTAGCTGCTTTTCACGGACGTGTTTATGCCGCCTTACACACACTTGACACACTAACAGAGAGATATCAATACATAGGTTTTAAGATTATTACTAGTCAGATATATTCTTGTGCGGTGAATCGGGCGTGTTGAGTCCAGTTCTCTGAGCAAGGAGTAGGTCTTGTCTATTCCATATTGGGTTTATGGAACGGTATCTGAGCTAATTTGAAACTCTTGTTTTATGTATCACCCCACCTCACCTTTCCCGTTAAGCAGCCATAGTGTGTTTTCTGCATGTGTGACTCTGTTCTGTTTTGTAATTCAGTTCAAGTGTAACGGTTTTTACATTCCCTCTATAAGTGACACCTTATGAGAAGTGTCCTTTTCTGTGTGACTTATTTCACTTAGAATCGTCTTACCTAAATCCACTCATCATGCTGCTACTAGCCTTATGACATTGATTTCATGGCTGAGTGATAGTCCATTGTACATAAGGACCACAACTTTTTTATCCATTTTTCGCTTTCCTGGGATATTTAAGGTGGAATGAAGTGGAGTTCCTTGTCAACAGAGCAGCCCTAAACTTTCGGGTGCTTGTGTCTTGCTGATTTTCAATTTTCCCACTTTATCCCCCCATGCGTAGAAGTGCCCTATGCTCTCTAAGCTGTGTTTTTTAGATGTTTCAGGACACACCGTACACTTCTCCAGAGTGGCTGTTGGCAATTTACATCCCGCCCATCAGTGTAGCAAGGCTCCCATTTCTCCATGGCCTGTCCTGCATTTCTGGTTTTGACACTTTTTTCAGCATGTCCCTTTTGACCGATGGGAAGCGAGACTTCTTTGTAGCGCTGATTTGCCTTTCCAGGTTGCTTGGTTGGCCAAAAAGGGCGTATGCGTTTTTTCCTGAATATATTCAGGAAAAAAGGCATACGCCCTTTTTGGCCAAGGGCATCATTGTCAACGTTTTGCCGCTTTTCAAGTGCTTTAAATGCGATTCGAATCTACCTCCTGAAATCTGTTTCCTGCAATTCTGCCTTGATTTCAAATCCTCTTCTTTGCCTTCCCTCAATATATTTGTGGACGAGAGTTATCATTTATAACTCTGCAGGTTTGTGAATTGCAGTGCCCTGAAGCTGCATTTTACAAGTCGCTTTTTTGGGAGTCGGCCGCAAAAGCGCAGGATGGCTTCAGGCCCTGTTCTGGTTCCGGGGGGCAGGCTGAGCCTGTGGTTAATTCTTCTTCCTGATGGGAAAATTGAGTGACCTGTGCCTGTCCCAACACCAAGAGCTAGTCTCTCATCGGTTCCCCGTCTTCCCGTTCATCCTCAGGACAAACTGCAACCTGTACGGAACAGGAGGTTAAAGGTGCTGATGCTCCAAGTAGGGAGATTGCTAGTAAAGTGGCTGGAATGGCGAACCCGAGCACAAGGAGATGAGAAATGCGGTGCGTTTTAGAAACCTTTCCCCATCACACGGTGTACCATCTTCTGGGTTTCTCATGCATGTTTTCGATGTAGGAAGATGCCCTTGAACCTGGAGATTTGGGACCCATGCGATGGGTAGCACGCAGTATTACTTTAAAGGGTCTGCGTTTGCTCACCCAACCTCACCATACCTATCAGCCCAAAGAGTGTCCACCCTTATGTCTCATCCAGCTGTGGGTCTAGATATGGTCAATCCAGGTTGCATCACAGCCCCCGAACGAATTGTGTAAGAATTTCTCTCTCTTTCCCTGTCTTTGTTTCATGGGTTTTTAAAAGTAATTTATTTTTATAATGGGGTTTAGCTGCTTTTCACGGCCGTGTTTATGCCGCCTTACACACACTTGACACACTAACAGAGAGATATCAATACATAGGTTTTAAGATTATTACTAGTCAGATATATTCTTGTGCGGTGAATCGGGCGTGTTGAGTCCAGTTCTCTGAGCAAGGAGTAGGTCTTGTCTATTCCATATTGGGTTTATGGAACGGTATCTGAGCTAATTTGAAACTCTTGTTTTATGTATCACCCCACCTCACCTTTCCCATTAAGCAGCCATAGTGTGTTTTCTGCATGTGTGACTCTGTTCTGTTTTGTAATTCAGTTCAAGTGTAACGGTTTTTACATTCCCTCTATAAGTGACACCTTATGAGAAGTGTCCTTTTCTGTGTGACTTATTTCACTTAGAATCGTCTTACCTAAATCCACTCATCATGCTGCTACTAGCCTTATGACATTGATTTCATGGCTGAGTGATATTCCATTGTACATAAGGACCACAACTTTTTTATCCATTTTTCGCTTTCCTGGGATATTTAAGGTGGAATGAAGTGGAGGTCTTGTCAACAGAGCAGCCCTAAACTTTGGGGTGCTTGTGTCTTGCTGATTTTCAATTTTCCCACTTTATCCCCCCATGCGTAGAAGTGCCCTATGCTCGCTAAGCTGTGTTTTTTAGATGTTTCAGGACACACC
>NW_028124984.1:0-120764 GCF_965194825.1 Balaenoptera physalus | reverse complement strand
GAGTGGGATAGGTTTAATAACTACCCTATCCGTAACACGTACCCTAACCCTCACCCCTACCCTAACCCTAACACGAACCCTAATCCTAACCCGTACCCTAAAACGAGCCCTAACCCTAACACTAAACCTAACCCTAACCCTAACCCATACCCTACGCCGTACCCGAAGCCCTCCCCGAACACGTACCCTAAGCCGTACCCTAAGCCTAACCCTAAGCCTAACCCTAACCCTAGGCTACCCTTCACTGCTTCTGCCTCCAATAGATTTCCTAAGCACTAGTGTTTTAAGGAACAGCTTAAAAAGAGAATCCTAATGTGATTTCTTTATAATGGGTGTGTTCCTTATGTAATCCTAGTGCAATTCCTATTCCTTTATGTGCTACGGGGTATCGAGAGAGTGGGATAGGTTTAATCACTACCCTAACCCTAACGCGTACCCTAACCCTAACCCCTACCCTTACCCTAACACGTACCCTAATCCTAACCCGTACCCTAAACCGAGCCCTAACCCTAACACTAACCCTAACCCTAACCTAACCCATACCCTACGCCGTACCCGAAGCCCTCCCCGAACCCGTACCCTAAGCCGTACCCGAAGCCTAACCAGCCCCTACTGGCTACTGCCTCCAATATTTTAAGGAACAGCTTAAAAAGAGAATCCTAATGTGATTTCTTTATAATGTGTGTGATCCTTATCTTATCCTAGTGTCTAAACTCTTCTCCATCGCTGGACCCCCAAATAATATTCCTGTACGTGCTAAGGGGTAACTAGAGAGTGGGATAGGTTTAATAACTACCCTAACCCTAACGCGTACCCTAACGCTAACCCCTACCCTAACCCTAACACGTACACTAATCCTAACCCGTACCCTAAACCGAGCCCTAACCCTAACACTAACCCTAACCCTAACCCTAACCCATACCCTACGCCGTGCCCGAAGCCCTCCCCGAACCCGTACCCTAAGCCTACCTCCTGCCCAATAGATTTCCTAAGCCTAGTGTTTTAAGGAACAGCTTAAAAAGAGAATCCTAATGTGATTTCTTTATAATGTGTGTGTTCCTTATATTATCTTAGTGTCTAAACTCTTCTCCATGGCTGGACCCCCAAATCATATTCCTTTACGTGCTAAGGGGTATCTAGAGAGTGGGATAGGTTTAATAACTACCCTAACCCTAACGCGTACCCTAACCCTAACCCCTAACCTAACCCTAACACGTACCCTAATCCTAACCCGTACCCTAAACCGAGCCCTAACCCTAACACTAACCCTAACCCTAACCCTAACCCATACCCTACGCCCTACCCGAAGCCCTCCCCGAACCCGTACCCTAAGCCGTACCCTAAGCCAAACCCTAAGCCTAACCCTAACCCTAGGCTACCCTTGACTGCTTCTGCCTCCAATAGATTTCCTAAGCACTAGTGTTTTAAGGAACAGCTTAAAAAGAGAATCCTAATGTTATTTCTTTATAATGGGTGTGTTCTTTATATTATCTTAGTGTCTAAACTCTTCTCCATGGCTGGACCCCCTAATAATATTCCTTTACGTGCTAAGGGGTATCTAGAGAGTGGGATAGGTTTAATAACTACCCTAACCCTAACGCGTACCCTAACCCTAACCCCTACCCTAACCCTAACACGTACCCTAATCCTAACCCGTACCCTAAACCGATCCCTAACCCTAACACTAACCCTAACCCTAACCCTAACCCATACCCTACGCCGTACCCGAACCCCTCCCCGAACACGTACCCTAAGCCGTACCCTAAGCCTTACCCGAAGCCTAACCCTAAGCCTAACCCTAACCCTAGGCTACCCTTGACTGCTTCTGCCTCCAATAGATTTCCTAAGCACTAGTGTTTTAAGGAACAGCTTAAAAAGAGAATCCTAATGTGATTTTATTTATAATGTGTGTGATCCTTATCTTATCCTAGTGTCTAAACTCTTCTCCATGGCTGGACACCCAAATAATATTCCTGTACGTGCTAAGGGGTAACTAGAGAGTGGGATAGGTTTAATAACTACCCTAACCCTAACGCGTACCCTAACGCTAACCCCTACCCTAACCCTAACACGTACCCTAATCCTAACCCGTACCCTAAACCGAGCCCTAACCCTAACACTAACCCTAACCCTAACCCTAACCCATACCCTACGCCGTGCCCGAAGCCCTCCCCGAACCCGTACCCTAAGCCGTACCCTAAGCCTAACCCTAAGCCAAACCCTAACCCTAGGCTACCCTTGACTGCTTCTGCCTCCAATAGATTTCCTAAGCACTAGTGTTTTAAGGAACAGCTTAAAAAGAGAATCCTAATGTGATTTCTTTATAATGGGTGTGTTCCTTATGTAATCCTAGTGTCTAAACTCTTCTCCATGGCTGGACCCCCAAATAATATTCCTTTATGTGCTACGGGGTATCGAGAGAGTGGGATAGGTTTAATCACTACCCTAACCCTAACGCGTACCCTAACCCTAACCCCTACCCTTACCCTAACACGTACCCTAATCCTAACCCGTACCCTAAACCGAGCCCTAACCCTAACACTAACCCTAACCCTAACCCTAACCCATACCCTACGCCGTACCCGAAGCCCTCCCCGAACCCGTACCCTAAGCCGTACCCGAAGCCTAACCCTAAGCCTAACCCTAACCCTAGGCTACCCTTGACTGCTTCTGCCTCCAATAGATTTCCTAAGCACTAGTGTTTTAAGGAACAGCTTAAAAAGAGAATCCTAATGTGATTTCTTTATAATGTGTGTGATCCTTATCTTATCCTAGTGTCTAAACTCTTCTCCATCGCTGGACCCCCAAATAATATTCCTGTACGTGCTAAGGGTAACTAGAGAGTGGGATAGGTTTAATAACTACCCTAACCCTAACGCGTACCCTAACGCTAACCCCTACCCTAACCCTAACACGTACACTAATCCTAACCCGTACCCTAAACCGAGCCCTAACCCTAACACTAACCCTAACCCTAACCCTAACCCATACCCTACGCCGTGCCCGAAGCCCTCCCCGAACCCGTACCCTAAGCCGTACCCTAAGCCTAACCCTAAGCCTAACCCTAACCCTAGGCTACCCTTGACTGCTCCTGCCTCCAATAGATTTCCTAAGCCCTAGTGTTTTAAGGAACAGCTTAAAAAGAGAATCCTAATGTGATTTCTTTATAATGTGTGTGTTCCTTATATTATCTTAGTGTCTAAACTCTTCTCCATGGCTGGACCCCCAAATCATATTCCTTTACGTGCTAAGGGGTATCTAGAGAGTGGGATAGGTTTAATAACTACCCTAACCCTAACGCGTACCCTAACCCTAACCCCTACCCTAACCCTAACACGTACCCTAATCCTAACCCGTACCCTAAACCGAGCCCTAACCCTAACACTAACCCTAACCCTAACCCTAACCCATACCCTACGCCCTACCCGAAGCCCTCCCCGAACCCGTACCCTAAGCCGTACCCTAAGCCTTACCCGAAGCCTAACCCTAAGCCTAACCCTAACCCTAGGCTACCCTTGACTGCTTCTGCCTCCAATAGATTTCCTAAGCACTAGTGTTTTAAGGAACAGCTTAAAAAGAGAATCCTAATGTGATTTCTTTATAATGGGTGTGATCCTTATCTTATCCTAGTGTCTAAACTCTTCTCCATGGCTGGACACCCAAATAATATTCCTTTACGTGCTAAGGGGTATCTAGAGAGTGGGATAGGTTTAATAACTACCCTAACCCTAACGCGTACCCTAACGCTAACCCCTACCCTAACCCTAACACGTACCCTAATCCTAACCCGTACCCTAAACCGAGCCCTAACCCTAACACTAACCCTAACCCTAACCCTAACCCATACCCTACGCCGTACCCGAAGCCCTCCCCGAACACGTACCCTAAGCCGTACCCTAAGCCTTACCCGAAGCCTAACCCTAAGCCTAACCCTAACCCTAGGCTACCCTTGACTGCTTCTGCCTCCAATAGATTTCCTAAGCACTAGTGTTTTAAGGAACAGCTTAAAAAGAGAATCCTAATGTGATTTATTTATAATGTGTGTGATCCTTATCTTATCCTAGTGTCTAAACTCTTCTCCATGGCTGGACCCCCAAATAATATTCCTTTATGTGCTACGGGGTATCGAGAGAGTGGGATAGGTTTAATCACTACCCTAACCCTAACGCGTACCCTAACGCTAACCCCTACCCTTACCCTAACACGTACCCTAATCCTAACCCGTACCCTAAACCGAGCCCTAACCCTAACACTAACCCTAACCCTAACCCTAACCCATACCCTACGCCGTGCCCGAAGCCCTCCCCGAACCCGTACCCTAAGCCGTACCCTAAGCCTAACCCTAAGCCAAACCCTAACCCTAGGCTACCCTTGACTGCTTCTGCCTCCAATAGATTTCCTAAGCACTAGTGTTTTAAGGAACAGCTTAAAAAGAGAATCCTAATGTGATTTCTTTATAATGTGTGTGATCCTTATCTTATCTTAGTGTCTAAACTCTTCTCCATGGCTGGACCCCCAAATAATATTCCTTTACGTGCTAAGGGGTAACTAGAGAGTGGGATAGGTTTAATAACTACCCTAACCCTAACGCGTACCCTAACCCTAACCCCTAACCTAACCCTAACACGTACCCTAATCCTAACCCGTACCCTAAACCGAGCCCTAACCCTAACACTAACCCTAACCCTAACCCTAACCCATACCCTACGCCGTGCCCGAAGCCCTCCCCGAACCCGTACCCTAAGCCGTACCCTAAGCCTAACCCTAAGCCTAACCCTAACCCTAGGCTACCCTTGACTGCTTCTGCCTCCAATAGATTTCCTAAGCACTAGTGTTTTAAGGAACAGCTTAAAAAGAGAATCCTAATGTTATTTCTTTATAATGGGTGTGTTCCTTATATTATCTTAGTGTCTAAACTCTTCTCCATGGCTGGACCCCCAAATCATATTCCTTTACGTGCTAAGGGGTATCTAGAGAGTGGGATAGGTTTAATAACTACCCTAACCCTAACGCGTACCCTAACCCTAACCCCTAACCTAACCCTAACACGTACCCTAATCCTAACCCGTACCCTAAACCGAGCCCTAACCCTAACACTAACCCTAACCCTAACCCTAACCCATACCCTACGCCCTACCCGAAGCCCTCCCCGAACCCGTACCCTAAGCCGTACCCTAAGCCAAACCCTAAGCCTAACCCTAACCCTAGGCTACCCTTGACTGCTTCTGCCTCCAATAGATTTCCTAAGCACTAGTGTTTTAAGGAACAGCTTAAAAAGAGAATCCTAATGTTATTTCTTTATAATGGGTGTGTTCTTTATATTATCTTAGTGTCTAAACTCTTCTCCATGGCTGGACCCCCTAATAATATTCCTTTACGTGCTAAGGGGTATCTAGAGAGTGGGATAGGTTTAATAACTACCCTAACCCTAACGCGTACCCTAACCCTAACCCCTACCCTAACCCTAACACGTACCCTAATCCTAACCCGTACCCTAAACCGAGCCCTAACCCTAACACTAACCCTAACCCTAACCCTAACCCATACCCTACGCCGTACCCGAAGCCCTCCCCGAACACGTACCCTAAGCCGTACCCTAAGCCTTACCCGAAGCCTAACCCTAAGCCTAACCCTAACCCTAGGCTACCCTTGACTGCTTCTGCCTCCAATAGATTTCCTAAGCACTAGTGTTTTAAGGAACAGCTTAAAAAGAGAATCCTAATGTGATTTATTTATAATGTGTGTGATCCTTATCTTATCCTAGTGTCTAAACTCTTCTCCATGGCTGGACACCCAAATAATATTCCTGTACGTGCTAAGGGGTAACTAGAGAGTGGGATAGGTTTAATAACTACCCTAACCCTAACGCGTACCCTAACGCTAACCCCTACCCTAACCCTAACACGTACCCTAATCCTAACCCGTACCCTAAACCGAGCCCTAACCCTAACACTAACCCTAACCCTAACCCTAACCCATACCCTACGCCGTGCCCGAAGCCCTCCCCGAACCCGTACCCTAAGCCGTACCCTAAGCCTAACCCTAAGCCAAACCCTAACCCTAGGCTACCCTTGACTGCTTCTGCCTCCAATAGATTTCCTAAGCACTAGTGTTTTAAGGAACAGCTTAAAAAGAGAATCCTAATGTGATTTCTTTATAATGTGTGTGTTCCTTATATTATCTTAGTGTCTAAACTCTTCTCCATGGCTGGACCCCCAAATAATATTCCTTTACGTGCTAAGGGGTATCTAGAGAGTGGGATAGGTTTAATAACTACCCTAACCCTAACGCGTACCCTAACCCTAACCCCTAACCTAACCCTAACACGTACCCTAATCCTAACCCGTACCCTAAACCGAGCCCTAACCCTAACACTAACCGTAACCCTAACCCTAACCCATACCCTACGCCATACCCGAAGCCCTCCCCGAACCCGTACCCTAAGCCGTACCCTAAGCCTAACCCTAAGCCTAACCCTAACCCTAGGCTACCCTTGACTGCTTCTGCCTCCAATAGATTTCCTAAGCACTAGTGTTTTAAGGAACAGCTTAAAAAGAGAATCCTAATGTGATTTCTTTATAATGGGTGTGTTCCTTATCTTATCCTAGTGTCTAAACTCTTCTCCATGGCTGGACCCCCAAATCATATTCCTTTACGTGCTAAGGGGTAACTAGAGAGTGGGATAGGTTTAATAACTACCCTATCCGTAACACGTACCCTAACCCTAACCCCTACCCTAACCCTAACACGAACCCTAATCCTAACCCGTACCCTAAACCGAGCCCTAACCCTAACCCTAACCCTAACCCTAACCCATACCCTACGCCGTGCCCGAAGCCCTCCCCGAACCCGTACCCTAAGCCGTACCCTAAGCCTAACCCTAAGCCTAACCCTAACCCTAGGCTACCCTTGACTGCTCCTGCCTCCAATAGATTTCCTAAGCCCTAGTGTTTTAAGGAACAGCTTAAAAAGAGAATCCTAATGTGATTTCTTTATAATGGGTGTGTTCCTTATCTTATCCTACTGTCTAAACTCTTCTCCATGCCTGGACCCCCTAATAATATTCCTTTATGTGCTAAGGGGTAACTAGAGAGTGGGATAGGTTTAATAACTATCCTAACCCTAACGTGTACCCTAACGCTAACCCCTACCCTAACCCTAACACGAACACTAATCTTAACCCGTACCCTAAACCGAGCCCTAACCCTAACACTAACCCTAACCTTAACCCTAACCCATACCCTACGCCGTACCCGAAGCCCTCCCCGAACCCGTACCCTAAGCCGTACCCTAAGCCTAACCCTAAGCCTAACCCTAACCCTAGGCTACCCTTGACTGCTTCTGCCTCCAATAGATTTCCTAAGCACTAGTGTTTTAAGGAACAGCTTAAAAAGAGAATCCTAATGTGATTTCTTTATAATGTGTGTGTTCCTTATATTATCTTAGTGTTTAAACTCTTCTCCATGGCTGGACCCCCAAATAATATTCCTTTACGTGCTAAGGGGTATCTAGAGAGTGGGATAGGTTTAATAACTACCCTAACCCTAACGCGTACCCTAACCCTAACCCCTAAACTAACCCTAACACGTACCCTAATCCTAACCCGTACCCTAAACTGAGCCCTAACCCTAACACTAACCCTAACCCTAACCCTAACCCATACCCTACGCCGTACCCGAAGCCCTCCCCGAACCCGTACCCTAAGCCGTACCCTAAGCCTAACCCTAAGCCTAACCCTAACCCTAGGCTACCCTTGACTGCTCCTGCCTCCAATAGATTTCCTAAGCCCTAGTGTTTTAAGGAACAGCTTAAAAAGAGAATCCTAATGTGATTTCTTTATAATGGGTGTGTTCCTTATCTTATCCTACTGTCTAAACTCTTCTCCATGCCTGGACCCCCTAATAATATTCCTTTATGTGCTAAGGGGTAACTAGAGAGTGGGATAGGTTTAATAACTACCCTAACCCTAACGCGTACCCTAACCCTAACCCCTACCCTAACCCTAACACGTACACTAATCCTAACCCGTACCCTAAACCGAGCCCTAACCCTAACACTAACCCTAACCCTAACCCTAACCCATACCCTACGCCGTACCCGAAGCCCTCCCCGAACCCGTACCCTAAGCCGTACCCTAAGCCTAACCCTAAGCCTAACCCTAACCCTAGGCTACCCTTGACTGCTTCTGCCTCCAATAGATTTCCTAAGCACTAGTGTTTTAAGGAACAGCTTAAAAAGAGAATCCTAATGTGATTTCTTTATAATGTGTGTGTTCCTTATCTTATCCTAGTGTCTAAACTCTTCTCCATGGCTGGACCCCCAAATAATATTCCTTTACGTGCTAAGGGGTAACTAGAGAGTGGGATAGGTTTAATAACTACCCTAACCCTAACGCGTAACCTAACGCTAACCCCTACCCTAACCCTAACACGTACCCTAATCCTAACCCGTACCCTAAACCGAGCCCTAACCCTAACACTAACCCTAACCCTAACCCTAACCCATACCCTACGCCGTGCCCGAAGCCCTCCCCGAACCCGTACCCTAAGCCGTACCCTAAGCCTAACCCTAAGCCTAACCCTAACCCTAGGCTACCCTTGACTGCTCCTGCCTCCAATAGATTTCCTAAGCCCTAGTGTTTTAAGGAACAGCTTAAAAAGAGAATCCTAATGTGATTTCTTTATAATGGGTGTGTTCCTTATCTTATCCTACTGTCTAAACTCTTCTCCATGCCTGGACCCCCTAATAATATTCCTTTATGTGCTAAGGGGTAACTAGAGAGTGGGATAGGTTTAATAACTATCCTAACCCTAACGTGTACCCTAACGCTAACCCCTACCCTAACCCTAACACGAACACTAATCTTAACCCGTACCCTAAACCGAGCCCTAACCCTAACACTAACCCTAACCTTAACCCTAACCCATACCCTACGCCGTACCCGAAGCCCTCCCCGAACCCGTACCCTAAGCCGTACCCTAAGCCTAACCCTAAGCCTAACCCTAACCCTAGGCTACCCTTGACTGCTTCTGCCTCCAATAGATTTCCTAAGCACTAGTGTTTTAAGGAACAGCTTAAAAAGAGAATCCTAATGTGATTTCTTTATAATGTGTGTGTTCCTTATATTATCTTAGTGTTTAAACTCTTCTCCATGGCTGGACCCCCAAATAATATTCCTTTACGTGCTAAGGGGTATCTAGAGAGTGGGATAGGTTTAATAACTACCCTAAACCTAACGCGTACCCTAACCCTAACCCCTAAACTAACCCTAACACGTACCCTAATCCTAACCCGTACCCTAAACTGAGCCCTAACCCTAACACTAACCCTAACCCTAACCCTAACCCATACCCTACGCCGTACCCGAAGCCCTCCCCGAACCCGTACCCTAAGCCGTACCCTAAGCCTAACCCTAAGCCTAACCCTAACCCTAGGCTACCCTTGACTGCTCCTGCCTCCAATAGATTTCCTAAGCCCTAGTGTTTTAAGGAACAGCTTAAAAAGAGAATCCTAATGTGATTTCTTTATAATGGGTGTGTTCCTTATCTTATCCTACTGTCTAAACTCTTCTCCATGCCTGGACCCCCTAATAATATTCCTTTATGTGCTAAGGGGTAACTAGAGAGTGGGATAGGTTTAATAACTACCCTAACCCTAACGCGTACCCTAACCCTAACCCCTACCCTAACCCTAACACGTACACTAATCCTAACCCGTACCCTAAACCGAGCCCTAACCCTAACACTAACCCTAACCCTAACCCTAACCCATACCCTAGGCCGTACCCGAAGCCCTCCCCGAACCCGTACCCTAAGCCGTACCCTAAGCCTAACCCTAAGCCTAACCCTAACCCTAGGCTACCCTTGACTGCTTCTGCCTCCAATAGATTTCCTAAGCACTAGTGTTTTAAGGAACAGCTTAAAAAGAGAATCCTAATGTGATTTCTTTATAATGGGTGTGTTCCTTATCTTATCCTAGTGTCTAAACTCTTCTCCATGGCTGGACCCCCAAATAATATTCCTTTACGTGCTAATGGGTAACTAGAGAGTGGGATAGGTTTAATAACTACCCTATCCGTAACACGTACCCTAACCCTCACCCCTACCCTAACCCTAACACGAACCCTAATCCTAACCCGTACCCTAAAACGAGCCCTAACCCTAACACTAAACCTAAACCTAACCCTAACCCATACCCTACGCCGTACCCGAAGCCCTCCCCGAACACGTACCCTAAGCCGTACCCTAAGCCTAACCCTAAGCCTAACCCTAACCCTAGGCTACCCTTGACTGCTTCTGCCTCCTATAGATTTCCTAAGCAGTAGTGTTTTCAGGAACAGCTTAAAAAGAGAATCCTAATGTGATTTCTTTATAATGGGTGTGTTCCTTATCTAATCCTAGTGTCTAAACTCTTCTCCATGGCTGAACCCCCAAATAATATTCCTTTATGTGCTAAGGGGTATCGAGAGAGTGGGATAGGTTTAATCACTACCCTAACCCTAACGCGTACCCTAACCCTAACCCCTACCCTTACCCTAACACGTACCCTAATCCTAACCCGTACCCTAAACCGAGCCCTAACCCTAACACTAACCCTAACCCTAACCCTAACCCATACCCTACGCCGTACCCGAAGCCCTCCCCGAACCCGTATCCTAAGCCGTACCCGAAGCCTAACCCTAAGCCTAACCCTAACCCTAGGCTACCCTTGACTGCTTCTGCCTCCAATAGATTTCCTAAGCACTAGTGTTTTAAGGAACAGCTTAAAAAGAGAATCCTAATGTGATTTCTTTATAATGGGTGTGTTCCTTATCTTATCCTAGTGTCTAAACTCTTCTCCATGGCTGGACCCCCAAATAATATTCCTTTACGTGCTAAGGGGTAACTAGAGAGTGGGATAGGTTTAATAACTACCCTAACCCTAACGTGTAACCTAACGCTAACCCCTACCCTAACCCTAACACGTACCCTAATCCTAACCCGTACCCTAAACCGAGCCCTAACCCTAACACTAACCCTAACCCTAACCCTAACCCATACCCTACGCCGTGCCCGAAGCCCTCCCCGAACCCGTACCCTAAGCCGTACCCTAAGCCTAACCCTAAGCCTAACCCTAACCCTAGGCTACCCTTGACTGCTCCTGCCTCCAATAGATTTCCTAAGCCCTAGTGTTTTAAGGAACAGCTTAAAAAGAGAATCCTAATGTGATTTCTTTATAATGGGTGTGTTCCTTATCTTATCCTAGTGTCTAAACTCTTCTCCATGGCTGGACCCCCTAATAATATTCCTTTACGTGCTAAGGGGTAACTAGAGAGTGGGATAGGTTTAATAACTACCCTAACCCTAACACGTACCCTAACGCTAACCCCTACCCTAACCCTAACACGTACCCTAATCTTAACCCGTACCCTAAACCGAGCCCTAACCCTAACACTAACCCTAACCTTAAACCTAACCCATACCCTACGCCGTACCCGAAGCCCTCCCCGAACCCGTACCCTAAGCCGTACCCTAAGCCTAACCCTAAGCCTAACCCTAACCCTAGGCTACCCTTGACTGCTTCTGCCTCCAATAGATTTCCTAAGCACTAGTGTTTTAAGGAACAGCTTAAAAAGAGAATCCTAATGTGATTTCTTTATAATGTGTGTGTTCCTTATATTATCTTAGTGTCTAAACTCTTCTCCATGGCTGGACCCCCAAATCATATTCCTTTACGTGCTAAGGGGTATCTAGAGAGTGGGATAGGTTTAATAACTACCCTAACCCTAACGCGTACCCTAACCCTAACCCCTAACATAACCCTAACACGTACCCTAATCCTAACCCGTACCCTAAACCGAGCCCTAACCCTAACACTAACCCTAACCCTAACCCTAACCCATACCCTACGCCCTACCCGAAGCCCTCCCCGAACCCGTACCCTAAGCCGTACCCTAAGCCTAACCCTAAGCCTAACCCTAACCCTAGGCTACCCTTGACTGCTTCTGCCTCCAATAGATTTCCTAAGCACTAGTGTTTTAAGGAACAGCTTAAAAAGAGAATCCTAATGTGATTTCTTTATAATGTGTGTGTTCCTTATCTTATCCTAGTGTCTAAACTCTTCTCCATGGCTGGACCCCCAAATAATATTCCTTTACGTGATAAGGGGTAACTAGACAGTGGGATAGGTTTAATAACTACACTAACCCTAACGCGTACCCTAACGCTAACCCCTACCCTAACCCTAACACGTACCCTAATCCTAACCCGTACCCTAAACCGAGCCCTAACCCTAACACTAACCCTAACCCTAACCCTAACCCATACCCTACGCCGTACCCGAAGCCCTCCCCGAACCCGTACCCTAAGCCGTACCCTAAGCCTAACCCTAAGCCTAACCCTAACCCTAGGCTACCCTTGACTGCTTCTTTCTCCAATAGATTTCCTAAGCACTAGTGTTTTAAGGAACAGCTTAAAAAGAGAATCCTAATGTGATTTCTTTATAATGGGTGTGTTCCTTATCTTATCCTAGTGTCTAAACTCTTCTCCATGGCTGGACCCCCAAATAATATTCCTTTACGTGCTAATGGGTAACTAGAGAGTGGGATAGGTTTAATAACTACCCTATCCGTAACACGTACCCTAACCCTCACCCCTACCCTAACCCTAACACGAACCCTAATCCTAACCCGTACCCTAAAACGAGCCCTAACCCTAACACTAAACCTAACCCTAACCCTAACCCATACCCTACGCCATACCCGAAGCCCTCCCCGAACACGTACCCTAAGCCGTACCCTAAGCCTAACCCTAAGCCTAACCCTAACCCTAGGCTACCCTTCACTGCTTCTGCCTCCAATAGATTTCCTAAGCACTAGTGTTTTAAGGAACAGCTTAAAAAGAGAATCCTAATGTGATTTCTTTATAATGGGTGTGTTCCTTATGTAATCCTAGTGTCTAAACTCTTTTCCATGGCTGGACCCCCAAATAATATTCCTTTATGTGCTACGGGGTATCGAGAGAGTGGGATAGGTTTAATCACTACCCTAACCCTAACGCGTACCCTAACCCTAACCCCTACCCTTACCCTAACACGTACCCTAATCCTAACCCGTACCCTAAACCGAGCCCTAACCCTAACACTAACCCTAACCCTAACCCTAACCCATACCCTACGCCGTACCCGAAGCCCTCCCCGAACCCGTACCCTAAGCTGTACCCGAAGCCTAACCCTAAGCCTAACCCTAACCCTAGGCTACCCTTGACTGCTTCTGCCTCCAATAGATTTCCTAAGCACTAGTGTTTTAAGGAACAGCTTAAAAAGAGAATCCTAATGTGATTTCTTTATAATGTGTGTGATCCTTATCTTATCCTAGTGTCTAAACTCTTCTCCATCGCTGGACCCCCAAATAATATTCCTGTACGTGCTAAGGGGTAACTAGAGAGTGGGATAGGTTTAATAACTACCCTAACCCTAACGCGTACCCTAACGCTAACCCCTACCCTAACCCTAACACGTACACTAATCCTAACCCGTACCCTAAACCGAGCCCTAACCCTAACACTAACCCTAACCCTAACCCTAACCCATACCCTACGCCGTGCCCGAAGCCCTCCCCGAACCCGTACCCTAAGCCGTACCCTAAGCCTAACCCTAAGCCAAACCCTAACCCTAGGCTACCCTTGACTGCTTCTGCCTCCAATAGATTTCCTAAGCACTAGTGTTTTAAGGAACAGCTTAAAAAGAGAATCCTAATGTGATTTCTTTATAATGGGTGTGTTCCTTATCTTATCCTAGTGTCTAAACTCTTCTCCATGGCTGGACCCCCAAATAATATTCCTTTACGTGCTAAGGGGTAACTAGAGAGTGGGATAGGTTTAATAACTACCCTAACCCTAACGTGTAACCTAACGCTAACCCCTACCCTAACCCTAACACGTACCCTAATCCTAACCCGTACCCTAAACCGAGCCCTAACCCTAACACTAACCCTAACCCTAACCCTAACCCATACCCTACGCCGTGCCCGAAGCCCTCCCCGAACCCGTACCCTAAGCCGTACCCTAAGCCTAACCCTAAGCCTAACCCTAACCCTAGGCTACCCTTGACTGCTCCTGCCTCCAATAGATTTCCTAAGCCCTAGTGTTTTAAGGAACAGCTTAAAAAGAGAATCCTAATGTGATTTCTTTATAATGGGTGTGTTCCTTATCTTATCCTAGTGTCTAAACTCTTCTCCATGGCTGGACCCCCTAATAATATTCCTTTACGTGCTAAGGGGTAACTAGAGAGTGGGATAGGTTTAATAACTACCCTAACCCTAACACGTACCCTAACGCTAACCCCTACCCTAACCCTAACACGTACCCTAATCTTAACCCGTACCCTAAACCGAGCCCTAACCCTAACACTAACCCTAACCTTAAACCTAACCCATACCCTACGCCGTACACGAAGCCCTCCCCGAACCCGTACCCTAAGCCGTACCCTAAGCCTAACCCTAAGCCTAACCCTAACCCTAGGCTACCCTTGACTGCTTCTGCCTCCAATAGATTTCCTAAGCACTAGTGTTTTAAGGAACAGCTTAAAAAGAGAATCCTAATGTGATTTCTTTATAATGTGTGTGTTCCTTATATTATCTTAGTGTCTAAACTCTTCTCCATGGCTGGACCCCCAAATCATATTCCTTTACGTGCTAAGGGGTATCTAGAGAGTGGGATACGTTTAATAACTACCCTAACCCTAACGCGTACCCTAACCCTAACCCCTACCCTAACCCTAACACGTACCCTAATCCTAACCCGTACCCTAAACCGAGCCCTAACCCTAACACTAACCCTAACCCTAACCCTAACCCATACCCTACGCCGTGCCCGAAGCCCTCCCCGAACCCGTACCCTAAGCCGTACCCTAAGCCTAACCCTAAGCCTAACCCTAACCCTAGGCTACCCTTGACTGCTTCTGCCTCCAATAGATTTCCTAAGCACTAGTGTTTTAAGGAACAGCTTAAAAAGAGAATCCTAATGTGATTTCTTTATAATGTGTGTGTTCCTTATCTTATCCTAGTGTCTAAACTCTTCTCCATGGCTGGGCCCCCAAATAATATTCCTTTACGTGCTAAGGGGTAACTAGACAGTGGGATAGGTTTAATAACTACCCTAACCCTAACGCGTACCCTAACGCTAACCCCTACCCTAACCCTAACACGTACCCTAATCCTAACCCGTACCCTAAACCGAGCCCTAACCCTAACACTAACCCTAACCCTAACCCTAACCCATACCCTACGCCGTACCCGAAGCCCTCCCCGAACCCGTACCCTAAGCCGTACCCTAAGCCTAACCCTAACCCTAGGCTACCCTTGACTGCTTCTGCCTCCAATAGATTTCCTAAGCACTAGTGTTTTAAGGAACAGCTTAAAAAGAGAATCCTAATGTTATTTCTTTATAATGGGTGTGTTCTTTATATTATCTTAGTGTCTAAACTCTTCTCCATGGCTGGACCCCCTAATAATATTCCTTTACGTGCTAAGGGGTATCTAGAGAGTGGGATAGGTTTAATAACTACCCTAACCCTAACGCGTACCCTAACCCTAACCCCTACCCTAACCCTAACACGTACCCTAATCCTAACCCGTACCCTAAACCGAGCCCTAACCCTAACACTAACCCTAACCCTAACCCTAACCCATACCCTATGCCGTACCCGAAGCCCTCCCCGAACCCGTACCCTAAGCCGTACCCTAAGCCTAACCCTAAGCCAAACCCTAACCCTAGGCTACCCTTGACTGCTCCTGCCTCCAATAGATTTCCTAAGCCCTAGTGTTTTAAGGAACAGCTTAAAAAGAGAATCCTAATGTGATTTCTTTATAATGGGTGTGTTCCTTATCTTATCCTAGTGTCTAAACTCTTCTCCATGGCTGGACCCCCTAATAATATTCCTTTACGTGCTAAGGGGTAACTAGAGAGTGGGATAGGTTTAATAACTACCCTAACCCTAACACGTACCCTAACGCTAACCCCTACCCTAACCCTAACACGTACCCTAATCTTAACCCGTACCCTAAACCGAGCCCTAACCCTAACACTAACCCTAACCTTAACCCTAACCCATACCCTACGCCGTACCCGAAGCCCTCCCCGAACCCGTACCCTAAGCCGTACCCTAAGCCTAACCCTAAGCCTAACCCTAACCCTAGGCTACCCTTGACTGCTTCTGTCTCCAATAGATTTCCTAAGCACTAGTGTTTTAAGGAACAGCTTAAAAAGAGAATCCTAATGTGATTTCTTTATAATGTGTGTGTTCCTTATATTATCTTAGTGTCTAAACTCTTCTCCATGGCTGGACCCCCAAATCATATTCCTTTACGTGCTAAGGGGTATCTAGAGAGTGGGATAGGTTTAATAACTACCCTAACCCTAACGAGTACCCTAACCCTAACCCCTAACCTAACCCTAACACGTACCCTAATCCTAACCCGTACCCTAAACCGAGCCCTAACCCTAACACTAACCCTAACCCTAACCCTAACCCATACCCTACGCCCTACCCGAAGCCCTCCCCGAACCCGTACCCTAAGCCGTACCCTAAGCCAAACCCTAAGCCTAACCCTAACCCTAGGCTACCCTTGACTGCTTCTGCCTCCAATAGATTTCCTAAGCACTAGTGTTTTAAGGAACAGCTTAAAAAGAGAATCCTAATGTGATTTCTTTATAATGTGTGTGTTCCTTATCTTATCCTAGTGTCTAAACTCTTCTCCATGGCTGGACCCCCAAATAATATTCCTTTACGTGCTAAGGGGTAACTAGACAGTGGGATAGGTTTAATAACTACCCTAACCCTAACGCGTACCCTAACGCTAACCCCTACCCTAACCCTAACACATACCCTAATCCTAACCCGTACCCTAAACCGAGCCCTAACCCTAACACTAACCCTAACCCTAACCCTAACCCATACCCTACGCCGTACCCGAAGCCCTCCCCGAACCCGTACCCTAAGCCGTACCCTAAGCCTAACCCTAAGCCTAACCCTAACCCTAGGCTACCCTTGACTGCTTCTGCCTCCAATAGATTTCCTAAGCACTAGTGTTTTAAGGAACAGCTTAAAAAGAGAATCCTAATGTTATTTCTTTATAATGGGTGTGTTCTTTATATTATCTTAGTGTCTAAACTCTTCTCCATGGCTGGACCCCCTAATAATATTCCTTTACGTGCTAAGGGGTATCTAGAGAGTGGGATAGGTTTAATAACTACCCTAACCCTAACGCGTACCCTAACCCTAACCCCTACCCTAACCCTAACACGTACCCTAATCCTAACCCGTACCCTAAACCGAGCCCTAACCCTAACACTAACCCTAACCCTAACCCTATCCCATACCCTACGCCGTACCCGAAGCCCTCCCCGAACCCGTACCCTAAGCCGTACCCTAAGCCTAACCCTAAGCCTAACCCTAACCCTAGGCTACCCTTGACTGCTTCTGCCTCCAATAGATTTCCTAAGCACTAGTGTTTTAAGGAACAGCTTAAAAAGAGAATCCTAATGTGATTTCTTTATAATGGGTGTGTTCCTTATCTTATCCTAGTGTCTAAACTCTTCTCCATGGCTGGACCCCCAAATAATATTCCTTTACGTGCTAATGGGTAACTAGAGAGTGGGATAGGTTTAATAACTACCCTATCCGTAACACGTACCCTAACCCTCACCCCTACCCTAACCCTAACACGAACCGTAATCCTAACCCGTACCCTAAAACGAGCCCTAACCCTAACACTAAACCTAACCCTAACCCTAACCCATACCCTACGCCGTACCCGAAGCCCTCCCCGAACACGTACCCTAAGCCGTACCCTAAGCCTTACCCGAAGCCTAACCCTAAGCCTAACCCTAACCCTAGGCTACCCTTGACTGCTTCTGCCTCCAATAGATTTCCTAAGCACTAGTGTTTTAAGGAACAGCTTAAAAAGAGAATCCTAATGTGATTTATTTATAATGTGTGTGATCCTTATCTTATCCTAGTGTCTAAACTCTTCTCCATGGCTGGACACCCAAATAATATTCCTGTACGTGCTAAGGGGTAACTAGAGAGTGGGATAGGTTTAATAACTACCCTAACCCTAACGCGTACCCTAACGCTAACCCCTACCCTAACCCTAACACGTACCCTAATCCTAACCCGTACCCTAAACCGAGCCCTAACCCTAACACTAACCCTAACCCTAACCCTAACCCATACCCTACGCCGTGCCCGAAGCCCTCCCCGAACCCGTACCCTAAGCCGTACCCTAAGCCTAACCCTAAGCCAAACCCTAACCCTAGGCTACCCTTGACTGCTTCTGCCTCCAATAGATTTCCTAAGCACTAGTGTTTTAAGGAACAGCTTAAAAAGAGAATCCTAATGTGATTTCTTTATAATGTGTGTGTTCCTTATATTATCTTAGTGTCTAAACTCTTCTCCATGGCTGGACCCCCAAATAATATTCCTTTACGTGCTAAGGGGTATCTAGAGAGTGGGATAGGTTTAATAACTACCCTAACCCTAACGCGTACCCTAACCCTAACCCCTAACCTAACCCTAACACGTACCCTAATCCTAACCCGTACCCTAAACCGAGCCCTAACCCTAACACAAACCCTAACACTAACCCTAACCCATACCCTACGCCATACCCGAAGCCCTCCCCGAACCCGTACCCTAAGCTGTACCCTAAGCCTAACCCTAAGCCTAACCCTAACCCTAGGCTACCCTTGACTGCTTCTGCCTCCAATAGATTTCCTAAGCACTAGTGTTTTAAGGAACAGCTTAAAAAGAGAATCCTAATGTGATTTCTTTATAATGGGTGTGTTCCTTATCTTATCCTAGTGTCTAAACTCTTCTCCATGGCTGGACCCCCAAATAATATTCCTTTACGTGCTAAGGGGTAACTAGAGAGTGGGATAGGTTTAATAACTGCCCTATCCGTAACACGTACCCTAACCCTAACCCCTACCCTAACCCTAACACGAACCCTAATCCTAACCCGTACCCTAAACCGAGCCCTAACCCTAACCCTAACCCTAACCCTAACCCATACCCTACGCCGTACCCGAAGCCCTCCCCGAACCCGTACCCTAAGCCGTACCCTAAGCCTAACCCTAAGCCTAACCCTAACCCTAGGCTACCCTTGACTGCTTCTGCCTCCAATAGATTTCCTAAGCACTAGTGTTTTAAGGAACAGCTTAAAAAGAGAATCCTAATGTGATTTCTTTATAATGTGTGTGTTCCTTATCTTATCCTAGTGTCTAAACTCTTCTCCATGGCTGGACCCCCAAATAATATTCCTTTACGTGCTAAGGGGTAACTAGAGAGTGGGATAGGTTTAATAACTACCCTAACCCTAACGCGTAACCTAACGCTAACCCCTACCCTAACCCTAACACGTACCCTAATCCTAACCCGTACCCTAAACCGAGCCCTAACCCTAACACTAACCCTAACCCTAACCCTAACCCATACCCTACGCCGTGCCCGAAGCCCTCCCCGAACCCGTACCCTAAGCCGTACCCTAAGCCTAACCCTAAGCCTAACCCTAACCCTAGGCTACCCTTGACTGCTCCTGCCTCCAATAGATTTCCTAAGCCCTAGTGTTTTAAGGAACAGCTTAAAAAGAGAATCCTAATGTGATTTCTTTATAATGGGTGTGTTCCTTATCTTATCCTACTGTCTAAACTCTTCTCCATGCCTGGACCCCCTAATAATATTCCTTTATGTGCTAAGGGGTAACTAGAGAGTGGGATAGGTTTAATAACTATCCTAACCCTAACGCGTACCCTAACGCTAACCCCTACCCTAACCCTAACACGAACACTAATCTTAACCCGTACCCTAAACCGAGCCCTAACCCTAACACTAACCCTAACCTTAACCCTAACCCATACCCTACGCCGTACCCGAAGCCCTCCCCGAACCCGTACCCTAAGCCGTACCCTAAGCCTAACCCTAAGCCTAACCCTAACCCTAGGCTACCCTTGACTGCTTCTGCCTCCAATAGATTTCCTAAGCACTAGTGTTTTAAGGAACAGCTTAAAAAGAGAATCCTAATGTGATTTCTTTATAATGTGTGTGTTCCTTATATTATCTTAGTGTTTAAACTCTTCTCCATGGCTGGACCCCCAAATAATATTCCTTTACGTGCTAAGGGGTATCTAGAGAGTGGGATAGGTTTAATAACTACCCTAACCCTAACGCGTACCCTAACCCTAACCCCTAAACTAACCCTAACACGTACCCTAATCCTAACCCGTACCCTAAACTGAGCCCTAACCCTAACACTAACCCTAACCCTAACCCTAACCCATACCCTACGCCGTACCCGAAGCCCTCCCCGAACCCGTACCCTAAGCCGTACCCTAAGCCTAACCCTAAGCCTAACCCTAACCCTAGGCTACCCTTGACTGCTCCTGCCTCCAATAGATTTCCTAAGCCCTAGTGTTTTAAGGAACAGCTTAAAAAGAGAATCCTAATGTGATTTCTTTATAATGGGTGTGTTCCTTATCTTATCCTACTGTCTAAACTCTTCTCCATGCCTGGACCCCCTAATAATATTCCTTTATGTGCTAAGGGGTAACTAGAGAGTGGGATAGGTTTAATAACTATCCTAACCCTAACGCGTACCCTAACGCTAACCCCTACCCTAACCCTAACACGAACACTAATCTTAACCCGTACCCTAAACCGAGCCCTAACCCTAACACTAACCCTAACCTTAACCCTAACCCATACCCTACGCCGTACCCGAAGCCCTCCCCGAACCCGTACCCTAAGCCGTACCCTAAGCCTAACCCTAAGCCTAACCCTAACCCTAGGCTACCCTTGACTGCTTCTGCCTCCAATAGATTTCCTAAGCACTAGTGTTTTAAGGAACAGCTTAAAAAGAGAATCCTAATGTGATTTCTTTATAATGTGTGTGTTCCTTATATTATCTTAGTGTTTAAACTCTTCTCCATGGCTGGACCCCCAAATAATATTCCTTTACGTGCTAATGGGTAACTAGAGAGTGGGATAGGTTTAATAACTACCCTATCCGTAACACGTACCCTAACCCTCACCCCTACCCTAACCCTAACACGAACCCTAATCCTAACCCGTACCCTAAAACGAGCCCTAACCCTAACACTAAACCTAAACCTAACCCTAACCCATACCCTACGCCGTACCCGAAGCCCTTCCCGAACACGTACCCTAAGCCGTACCCTAAGCCTAACCCTAAGCCTAACCCTAACCCTAGGCTACCCTTGACTGCTTCTGCCTCCTATAGATTTCCTAAGCACTAGTGTTTTCAGGAACAGCTTAAAAAGAGAATCCTAATGTGATTTCTTTATAATGGGTGTGTTCCTTATCTAATCCTAGTGTCTAAACTCTTCTCCATGGCTGAACCCCCAAATAATATTCCTTTATGTGCTAAGGGGTATCGAGAGAGTGGGATAGGTTTAATCACTACCCTAACCCTAACGCGTACCCAAACCCTAACCCCTACCCTTACCCTAACACGTACCCTAATCCTAACCCGTACCCTAAACCGAGCCCTAACCCTAACACTAACCCTAACCCTAACCCTAACCCATACCCTACGCCGTACCCGAAGCCTTCCCCGAACCCGTATCCTAAGCCGTACCCGAAGCCTAACCCTAAGCCTAACCCTAACCCTAGGCTACCCTTGACTGCTTCTGCCTCCAATAGATTTCCTAAGCACTAGTGTTTTAAGGAACAGCTTAAAAAGAGAATCCTAATGTGATTTCTTTATAATGTGTGTGATCCTTATCTTATCCTAGTGTCTAAACTCTTCTCCATGGCTGGACCCCCAAATTATATTCCTGTACGTGCTAAGGGGTAACTAGAGAGTGGGATAGGTTTAATAACTACCCTAACCCTAACGCGTACCCTAACGCTAACCCCTACCCTAACCCTAACACGTACCCTAATCCTAACCCGTACCCTAAACCGAGCCCTAACCCTAACACTAACCCTAACCCTAACCCTAACCCATACCCTACGCCGTGCCCGAAGCCCTCCCCGAACCCGTACCCTAAGCCGTACCCTAAGCCTAACCCTAAGCCTAACCCTAACCCTAGGCTACCCTTGACTGCTTCTGCCTCCAATAGATTTCCTAAGCACTAGTGTTTTAAGGAACAGCTTAAAAAGAGAATCCTAATGTGATTTCTTTATAATGGGTGTGTTCCTTATCTTATCCTAGTGTCTAAACTCTTCTCCATGGCTGGACCCCCAAATAATATTCCTTTACGTGCTAAGGGGTAACTAGAGAGTGGGATAGGTTTAATAACTACCCTATCCGTAACACGTACCCTAACCCTAACCCCTACCCTAACCCTAACACGAACCCTAATCCTAACCCGTACCCTAAACCGAGCCCTAACCCTAACCCTAACCCTAACCCTAACCCATACCCTACGCCGTACCCGAAGCCCTCCCCGAACCCGTACCCTAAGCCGTACCCTAAGCCTAACCCTAAGCCTAACCCTAACCCTAGGCTACCCTTGACTGCTTCTGCCTCCAATAGATTTCCTAAGCACTAGTGTTTTAAGGAACAGCTTAAAAAGAGAATCCTAATGTGATTTCTTTATAATGTGTGTGTTCCTTATCTTATCCTAGTGTCTAAACTCTTCTCCATGGCTGGACCCCCAAATAATATTCCTTTACGTGCTAAGGGGTAACTAGAGAGTGGGATAGGTTTAATAACTACCCTAACCCTAACGCGTAACCTAACGCTAACCCCTACCCTAACCCTAACACGTACCCTAATCCTAACCCGTACCCTAAACCGAGCCCTAACCCTAACACTAACCCTAACCCTAACCCTAACCCATACCCTACGCCGTGCCCGAAGCCCTCCCCGAACCCGTACCCTAAGCCGTACCCTAAGCCTAACCCTAAGCCTAACCCTAACCCTAGGCTACCCTTGACTGCTCCTGCCTCCAATAGATTTCCTAAGCCCTAGTGTTTTAAGGAACAGCTTAAAAAGAGAATCCTAATGTGATTTCTTTATAATGGGTGTGTTCCTTATCTTATCCTAGTGTCTAAACTCTTCTCCATGGCTGGACCCCCAAATAATATTCCTTTACGTGCTAAGGGGTAACTAGACAGTGGGATAGGTTTAATAACTACCCTAACCCTAACGCGTACCCTAACGCTAACCCATACCCTAACCCTAACACGTACCCTAATCCTAACCCGTACCCTAAACCGAGCCCTAACCCTAACACTAACCCTAACCCAAACCCTAAACCATACCCTACGCCGTACCCGAAGCCCTCCCCGAACCCGTACCCTAAGCCGTACCCTAAGCCTAACCCTAACCCTAGGCTACCCTTGACTGCTTCTGCCTCCAATACATTTCCTAAGCACTAGTGTTTTAAGGAACAGCTTAAAAAGAGAATCCTAATGTGATTTCTTTATAATGGCTGTGTTCTTTATATTATCTTAGTGTCTAAACTCTTCTCCATGGCTGGACCCCCTAATAATATTCCTTTACGTGCTAAGGGGTATCTAGAGAGTGGGATAGGTTTAATAACTACCCTAACCCTAACGCGTACCCTAACCCTAACCCCTACCCTAACCCTAACACGTACCCTAATCCTAACCCGTACCCTAAACCGAGCCCTAACCCTAACACTAACCCTAACCCTAACCCTAACCCATACCCTACGCCGTACCCGAAGCCCTCCCCGAACCCGTACCCTAAGCCGTACCCTAAGCCTAACCCTAAGCAAAACCCTAACCCTAGGCTACCCTTGACTGCTTCTGCCTCCAATAGATTTCCTAAGCACTAGTGTTTTAAGGAACAGCTTAAAAAGAGAATCCTAATGTGATTTCTTTATAATGGGTGTGTTCCTTATCTTATCCTAGTGTCTAAACTCTTCTCCACGGCTGGACCCCCAAATAATATTCCTTTACGTGCTAAGGGGTAACTAGAGAGTTGCATAGGTTTAATAACTACCCTATCCGTAACACGTACCCTAACCCTAACCCCTACCCTAACCCTAACACGAACCCTAATCCTAACCCGTACCATAAACCGAGCCCTAACCCTAACACTCACCCTAACCCTAACCCTAACCCATACCCTACGCCGTACCCGAAGCCCTCCCCGAACCCGTACCCTAAGCCGTACCCTAAGCCTAACCCTAAGCCTAACCCTAACCCTAGGCTACCCTTGACTGCTTCTGCCTCCAATAGATTTCCTAAGCACTAGTGTTTTAAGGAACAGCTGAAAAAGAGAATCCTAATGTGATTTCTTTATAATGGGTGTGTTCCTTATCTTATCCTAGTGTCTAAACTCTTCTCCATGGCTGGACCCCCAAATAATATTCCTTTACGTGCTAAGGGGTAACTAGAGAGTGGGATAGGTTTAATAACTACCCTAACCCTAACGTGTAACCTAACGCTAACCCCTACCCTAACCCTAACACGTACCCTAATCCTAACCCGTACCCTAAACCGAGCCCTAACCCTAACACTAACCCTAACCCTAACCCTAACCCATACCCTACGCCGTGCCCGAAGCCCTCCCCGAACCCGTACCCTAAGCCGTACCCTAAGCCTAACCCTAAGCCTAACCCTAACCCTAGGCTACCCTTGACTGCTCCTGCCTCCAATAGATTTCCTAAGCCCTAGTGTTTTAAGGAACAGCTTAAAAAGAGAATCCTAATGTGATTTCTTTATAATGGGTGTGTTCCTTATCTTATCCTAGTGTCTAAACTCTTCTCCATGGCTGGACCCCCTAATAATATTCCTTTACGTGCTAAGGGGTAACTAGAGAGTGGGATAGGTTTAATAACTACCCTAACCCTAACACGTACCCTAACGCTAACCCCTACCCTAACCCTAACACGTACCCTAATCTTAACCCGTACCCTAAACCGAGCCCTAACCCTAACACTAACCCTAACCTTAAACCTAACCCATACCCTACGCCGTACCCGAAGCCCTCCCCGAACCCGTACCCTAAGCCGTACCCTAAGCCTAACCCTAAGCCTAACCCTAACCCTAGGCTACCCTTGACTGCTTCTGCCTCCAATAGATTTCCTAAGCACTAGTGTTTTAAGGAACAGCTTAAAAAGAGAATCCTAATGTGATTTCTTTATAATGTGTGTGTTCCTTATATTATCTTAGTGTCTAAACTCTTCTCCATGGCTGGACCCCCAAATCATATTCCTTTACGTGCTAAGGGGTATCTAGAGAGTGGGATAGGTTTAATAACTACCCTAACCCTAACGCGTACCCTAACCCTAACCCCTAACCTAACCCTAACACGTACCCTAATCCTAACCCGTACCCTAAACCGAGCCCTAACCCTAACACTAACCCTAACCCTAACCCTAACCCATACCCTACGCCCTACCCGAAGCCCTCCCCGAACCCGTACCCTAAGCCGTACCCTAAGCCTAACCCTAAGCCTAACCCTAACCCTAGGCTACCCTTGACTGCTTCTGCCTCCAATAGATTTCCTAAGCACTAGTGTTTTAAGGAACAGCTTAAAAAGAGAATCCTAATGTGATTTCTTTATAATGTTTGTGTTCCTTATCTTATCCTAGTGTCTAAACTCTTCTCCATGGCTGGACCCCCAAATAATATTCCTTTACGTGCTAAGGGGTAACTAGACAGTGGGATAGGTTTAATAACTACACTAACCCTAACGCGTACCCTAACGCTAACCCCTACCCTAACCCTAACACGTACCCTAATCCTAACCCGTACCCTAAACCGAGCCCTAACCCTAACACTAACCCTAACCCTAACCCTAACCCATACCCTACGCCGTACCCGAAGCCCTCCCCGAACCCGTACCCTAAGCCGTACCCTAAGCCTAACCCTAAGCCTAACCCTAACCCTAGGCTACCCTTGACTGCTTCTTTCTCCAATAGATTTCCTAAGCACTAGTGTTTTAAGGAACAGCTTAAAAAGAGAATCCTAATGTGATTTCTTTATAATGGGTGTGTTCCTTATCTTATCCTAGTGTCTAAACTCTTCTCCATGGCTGGACCCCCAAATAATATTCCTTTACGTGCTAATGGGTAACTAGAGAGTGGGATAGGTTTAATAACTACCCTATCCGTAACACGTACCCTAACCCTCACCCCTACCCTAACCCTAACACGAACCCTAATCCTAACCCGTACCCTAAAACGAGCCCTAACCCTAACACTAAACCTAACCCTAACCCTAACCCATACCCTACGCCGTACCCGAAGCCCTCCCCGAACACGTACCCTAAGCCGTACCCTAAGCCTAACCCTAAGCCTAACCCTAACCCTAGGCTACCCTTCACTGCTTCTGCCTCCAATAGATTTCCTAAGCACTAGTGTTTTAAGGAACAGCTTAAAAAGAGAATCCTAATGTGATTTCTTTATAATGGGTGTGTTCCTTATGTAATCCTAGTGTCTAAACTCTTCTCCATGGCTGGACCCCCAAATAATATTCCTTTATGTGCTACGGGGTATCGAGAGAGTGGGATAGGTTTAATCACTACCCTAACCCTAACGCGTACCCTAACCCTAACCCCTACCCTTACCCTAACACGTACCCTAATCCTAACCCGTACCCTAAACCGAGCCCTAACCCTAACACTAACCCTAACCCTAACCCTAACCCATACCCTACGCCGTACCCGAAGCCCTCCCCGAACCCGTACCCTAAGCCGTACCCGAAGCCTAACCCTAAGCCTAACCCTAACCCTAGGCTACCCTTGACTGCTTCTGCCTCCAATAGATTTCCTAAGCACTAGTGTTTTAAGGAACAGCTTAAAAAGAGAATCCTAATGTGATTTCTTTATAATGTGTGTGATCCTTATCTTATCCTAGTGTCTAAACTCTTCTCCATCGCTGGACCCCCAAATAATATTCCTGTACGTGCTAAGGGGTAACTAGAGAGTGGGATAGGTTTAATAACTACCCTAACCCTAACGCGTACCCTAACGCTAACCCCTACCCTAACCCTAACACGTACACTAATCCTAACCCGTACCCTAAACCGAGCCCTAACCCTAACACTAACCCTAACCCTAACCCTAACCCATACCCTACGCCGTGCCCGAAGCCCTCCCCGAACCCGTACCCTAAGCCGTACCCTAAGCCTAACCCTAAGCCTAACCCTAACCCTAGGCTACCCTTGACTGCTCCTGCCTCCAATAGATTTCCTAAGCCCTAGTGTTTTAAGGAACAGCTTAAAAAGAGAATCCTAATGTGATTTCTTTATAATGGGTGTGTTCCTTATCTTATCCTAGTGTCTAAACTCTTCTCCATGGCTGGACCCCCTAATAATATTCCTTTACGTGCTAAGGGGTAACTAGAGAGTGGGATAGGTTTAATAACTACCCTAACCCTAACACGTACCCTATCGCTAACCCCTACCCTAACCCTAACACGTACCCTAATCTTAACCCGTACCCTAAACCGAGCCCTAACCCTAACACTAACCCTAACCTTAAACCTAACCCATACCCTACGCCGTACCCGAAGCCCTCCCCGAACCCGTACCCTAAGCCGTACCCTAAGCCTAACCCTAAGCCTAACCCTAACCCTAGGCTACCCTTGACTGCTTCTGCCTCCAATAGATTTCCTAAGCACTAGTGTTTTAAGGAACAGCTTAAAAAGAGAATCCTAATGTGATTTCTTTATAATGTGTGTGTTCCTTATATTATCTTAGTGTCTAAACTCTTCTCCATGGCTGGACCCCCAAATCATATTCCTTTACGTGCTAAGGTGTATCTAGAGAGTGGGATAGGTTTAATAACTACCCTAACCCTAACGCGTACCCTAACCCTAACCCCTAACCTAACCCTAACATGTACCCTAATCCTAACCCGTACCCTAAACCGAGCCCTAACCCTAACACTAACCCTAACCCTAACCCTAACCCATACCCTACGCCCTACCCGAAGCCCTCCCCGAACCCGTACCCTAAGCCGTACCCTAAGCCAAACCCTAAGCCTAACCATAACCCTAGGCTACCCTTGACTGCTTCTGCCTCCAATAGATTTCCTAAGCACTAGTGTTTTAAGGAACAGCTTAAAAAGAGAATCCTAATGTTATTTCTTTATAATGGGTGTGTTCTTTATATTATCTTAGTGTCTAAACTCTTCTCCATGGCTGGACCCCCTAATAATATTCCTTTACGTGCTAAGGGGTATCTAGAGAGTGGGATAGGTTTAATAACTACCCTAACCCTAACGCGTACCCTAACCCTAACCCCTACCCTAACCCTAACACGTACCCTAATCCTAACCCGTACCCTAAACCGAGCCCTAACCCTAACACTAACCCTAACCCTAACCCTAACCCATACCCTACGCCGTACCCGAAGCCCTCCCCGAACACGTACCCTAAGCCGTACCCTAAGCCTTACCCGAAGCCTAACCCTAAGCCTAACCCTAACCCTAGGCTACCCTTGACTGCTTCTGCCTCCAATAGATTTCCTAAGCACTAGTGTTTTAAGGAACAGCTTAAAAAGAGAATCCTAATGTGATTTATTTATAATGTGTGTGATCCTTATCTTATCCTAGTGTCTAAACTCTTCTCCATGGCTGGACACCCAAATAATATTCCTGTACGTGCTAAGGGGTAACTAGAGAGTGGGATAGGTTTAATAACTACCCTAACCCTAACGCGTACCCTAACGCTAACCCCTACCCTAACCCTAACACGTACCCTAATCCTAACCCGTACCCTAAACCGAGCCCTAACCCTAACACTAACCCTAACCCTAACCCTAACCCATACCCTACGCCATGCCCGAAGCCCTCCCCGAACCCGTACCCTAAGCCGTACCCTAAGCCTAACCCTAAGCCAAACCCTAACCCTAGGCTACCCTTGACTGCTTCTGCCTCCAATAGATTTCCTAAGCACTAGTGTTTTAAGGAACAGCTTAAAAAGAGAATCCTAATGTGATTTCTTTATAATGTGTGTGTTCCTTATATTATCTTAGTGTCTAAACTCTTCTCCATGGCTGGACCCCCAAATAATATTCCTTTACGTGCTAAGGGGTATCTAGAGAGTGGGATAGGTTTAATAACTACCCTAACCCTAACGCGTACGCTAACCCTAACCCCTAACCTAACCCTAACACGTACCCTAATCCTAACCCGTACCCTAAACCGAGCCCTAACCCTAACACTAACCCTAACCCTAACCCTAACCCATACCCTACGCCATACCCGAAGCCCTCCCCGAACCCGTACCCTAAGCCGTACCCTAAGCCTAACCCTAAGCCTAACCCTAACCCTAGGCTACCCTTGACTGCTTCTGCCTCCAATAGATTTCCTAAGCACTAGTGTTTTAAGGAACAGCTTAAAAAGAGAATCCTAATGTGATTTCTTTATAATGGGTGTGTTCCTTATCTTATCCTAGTGTCTAAACTCTTCTCCATGGCTGGACCCCCAAATAATATTCCTTTACGTGCTAAGGGGTAACTAGAGAGTGGGATAGGTTTAATAACTACCCTATCCGTAACACGTACCCTAACCCTAACCCCTACCCTAACCCTAACACGAACCCTAATCCTAACCCGTACCCTAAACCGAGCCCTAACCCTAACCCTAACCCTAACCCTAACCCATACCCTACGCCGTGCCCGAAGCCCTCCCCGAACCCGTACCCTAAGCCGTACCCGAAGCCTAACCCTAAGCCTAACCCTAACCCTAGGCTACCCTTGACTGCTCCTGCCTCCAATAGATTTCCTAAGCCCTAGTGTTTTAAGGAACAGCTTAAAAAGAGAATCCTAATGTGATTTCTTTATAATGGGTGTGTTCCTTATCTTATCCTACTGTCTAAACTCTTCTCCATGCCTGGACCCCCTAATAATATTCCTTTATGTGCTAAGGGGTAACTAGAGAGTGGGATAGGTTTAATAACTATCCTAACCCTAACGTGTACCCTAACGCTAACCCCTACCCTAACCCTAACACGAACACTAATCTTAACCCGTACCCTAAACCGAGCCCTAACCCTAACACTAACCCTAACCTTAACCCTAACCCATACCCTACGCCGTACCCGAAGCCCTCCCCGAACCCGTACCCTAAGCCGTACCCTAAGCCTAACCCTAAGCCTAACCCTAACCCTAGGCTACCCTTGACTGCTTCTGCCTCCAATAGATTTCCTAAGCACTAGTGTTTTAAGGAACAGCTTAAAAAGAGAATCCTAATGTGATTTCTTTATAATGTGTGTGTTCCTTATATTATCTTAGTGTTTAAACTCTTCTCCATGGCTGGACCCCCAAATAATATTCCTTTACGTGCTAAGGGGTATCTAGAGAGTGGGATAGGTTTAATAACTACCCTAACCCTAACGCGTACCCTAACCCTAACCCCTAAACTAACCCTAACACGTACCCTAATCCTAACCCGTACCCTAAACTGAGCCCTAACCCTAACACTAACCCTAACCCTAACCCTAACCCATACCCTACGCCGTGCCCGAAGCCCTCCCCGAACCCGTACCCTAAGCCGTACCCTAAGCCTAACCCTAAGCCTAACCCTAACCCTAGGCTACCCTTGACTGCTCCTGCCTCCAATAGATTTCCTAAGCCCTAGTGTTTTAAGGAACAGCTTAAAAAGAGAATCCTAATGTGATTTCTTTATAATGGGTGTGTTCCTTATCTTATCCTACTGTCTAAACTCTTCTCCATGCCTGGACCCCCTAATAATATTCCTTTATGTGCTAAGGGGTAACTAGAGAGTGGGATAGGTTTAATAACTACCCTAACCCTAACGCGTACCCTAACCCTAACCCCTACCCTAACCCTAACACGTACACTAATCCTAACCCGTACCCTAAACCGAGCCCTAACCCTAACACTAACCCTAACCCTAACCCTAACCCATACCCTACGCCGTACCCGAAGCCCTCCCCGAACCCGTACCCTAAGCCGTACCCTAAGCCTAACCCTAAGCCTAACCCTAACCCTAGGCTACCCTTGACTGCTTCTGCCTCCAATAGATTTCCTAAGCACTAGTGTTTTAAGGAACAGCTTAAAAAGAGAATCCTAATGTGATTTCTTTATAATGTGTGTGTTCCTTATCTTATCCTAGTGTCTAAACTCTTCTCCATGGCTGGACCCCCAAATAATATTCCTTTACGTGCTAAGGGGTAACTAGAGAGTGGGATAGGTTTAATAACTACCCTAACCCTAACGCGTAACCTAACGCTAACCCCTACCCTAACCCTAACACGTACCCTAATCCTAACCCGTACCCTAAACCGAGCCCTAACCCTAACACTAACCCTAACCCTAACCCTAACCCATACCCTACGCCGTGCCCGAAGCCCTCCCCGAACCCGTACCCTAAGCCGTACCCTAAGCCTAACCCTAAGCCTAACCCTAACCCTAGGCTACCCTTGACTGCTCCTGCCTCCAATAGATTTCCTAAGCCCTAGTGTTTTAAGGAACAGCTTAAAAAGAGAATCCTAATGTGATTTCTTTATAATGGGTGTGTTCCTTATCTTATCCTACTGTCTAAACTCTTCTCCATGCCTGGACCCCCTAATAATATTCCTTTATGTGCTAAGGGGTAACTAGAGAGTGGGATAGGTTTAATAACTATCCTAACCCTAACGTGTACCCTAACGCTAACCCCTACCCTAACCCTAACACGAACACTAATCTTAACCCGTACCCTAAACCGAGCCCTAACCCTAACACTAACCCTAACCTTAACCCTAACCCATACCCTACGCCGTACCCGAAGCCCTCCCCGAACCCGTACCCTAAGCCGTACCCTAAGCGTAACCCTAAGCCTAACCCTAACCCTAGGCTACCCTTGACTGCTTCTGCCTCCAATAGATTTCCTAAGCACTAGTGTTTTAAGGAACAGCTTAAAAAGAGAATCCTAATGTGATTTCTTTATAATGTGTGTGTTCCTTATATTATCTTAGTGTTTAAACTCTTCTCCATGGCTGGACCCCCAAATAATATTCCTTTACGTGCTAAGGGGTATCTAGAGAGTGGGATAGGTTTAATAACTACCCTAAACCTAACGCGTACCCTAACCCTAACCCGTAAACTAACCCTAACACGTACCCTAATCCTAACCCGTACCCTAAACTGAGCCCTAACCCTAACACTAACCCTAACCCTAACCCTAACCCATACCCTACGCCGTACCCGAAGCCCTCCCCGAACCCGTACCCTAAGCCGTACCCTAAGCCTAACCCTAAGCCTAACCCTAACCCTAGGCTACCCTTGACTGCTCCTGCCTCCAATAGATTTCCTAAGCCCTAGTGTTTTAAGGAACAGCTTAAAAAGAGAATCCTAATGTGATTTCTTTATAATGGGTGTGTTCCTTATCTTATCCTACTGTCTAAACTCTTCTCCATGCCTGGACCCCCTAATAATATTCCTTTATGTGCTAAGGGGTAACTAGAGAGTGGGATAGGTTTAATAACTACCCTAACCCTAACGCGTACCCTAACCCTAACCCCTACCCTAACCCTAACACGTACACTAATCCTAACCCGTACCCTAAACCGAGCCCTAACCCTAACACTAACCCTAACCCTAACCCTAACCCATACCCTAGGCCGTACCCGAAGCCCTCCCCGAACCCGTACCCTAAGCCGTACCCTAAGCCTAACCCTAAGCCTAACCCTAACCCTAGGTTACCCTTGACTGCTTCTGCCTCCAATAGATTTCCTAAGCACTAGTATTTTAAGGAACAGCTTAAAAAGAGAATCCTAATGTGATTTCTTTATAATGGGTGTGTTCCTTATCTTATCCTAGTGTCTAAACTCTTCTCCATGGCTGGACCCCCAAATAATATTCCTTTACGTGCTAATGGGTAACTAGAGAGTGGGATAGGTTTAATAACTACCCTATCCGTAACACGTACCCTAACCCTCACCCCTACCCTAACCCTAACACGAACCCTAATCCTAACCCGTACCCTAAAACGAGCCCTAACCCTAACACTAAACCTAAACCTAACCCTAACCCATACCCTACGCCGTACCAGAAGCCCTCCCCGAACACGTACCCTAAGCCGTACCCTAAGCCTAACCCTAAGCCTAACCCTAACGCTAGGCTACCCTTGACTGCTTCTGCCTCCTATAGATTTCCTAAGCAGTAGTGTTTTCAGGAACAGCTTAAAAAGAGAATCCTAATGTGATTTCTTTATAATGGTTGTGTTCCTTATCTAATCCTAGTGTCTAAACTCTTCTCCATGGCTGAACCCCCAAATAATATTCCTTTATGTGCTAAGGGGTATCGAGAGAGTGGGATAGGTTTAATCACTACCCTAACCCTAACGCGTACCCTAACCCTAACCCCTACCCTTACCCTAACACGTACCCTAATCCTAACCCGTACCCTAAACCGAGCCCTAACCCTAACACTAACCCTAACCCTAACCCTAACCCATACCCTACGCCGTACCCGAAGCCCTCCCCGAACCCGTATCCTAAGACGTACCCGAAGCCTAACCCTAAGCCTAACCCTAACCCTAGGCTACCCTTGACTGCTTCTGCCTCCAATAGATTTCCTAAGCACTAGTGTTTTAAGGAACAGCTTAAAAAGAGAATCCTAATGTGATTTCTTTATAATGGGTGTGTTCCTTATCTTATCCTAGTGTCTAAACTCTTCTCCATGGCTGGACCCCCAAATAATATTCCTTTACGTGCTAAGGGGTAACTAGAGAGTGGGATAGGTTTAATAACTACCCTAACCCTAACGTGTAACCTAACGCTAACCCCTACCCTAACCCTAACACGTACCCTAATCCTAACCCGTACCCTAAACCGAGCCCTAACCCTAACACTAACCCTAACCCTAACCCTAACCCATACCCTACGCCGTGCCCGAAGCCCTCCCCGAACCCGTACCCTAAGCCGTACCCTAAGCCTAACCCTAAGCCTAACCCTAACCCTAGGCTACCCTTGACTGCTCCTGCCTCCAATAGATTTCCTAAGCCCTAGTGTTTTAAGGAACAGCTTAAAAAGAGAATCCTAATGTGATTTCTTTATAATGGGTGTGTTCCTTATCTTATCCTAGTGTCTAAACTCTTCTCCATGGCTGGACCCCCTAATAATATTCCTTTACGTGCTAAGGGGTAACTAGAGAGTGGGATAGGTTTAATAACTACCCTAACCCTAACACGTACCCTAACGCTAACCCCTACCCTAACCCTAACACGTACCCTAATCTTAACCCGTACCCTAAACCGAGCCCTAACCCTAACACTAACCCTAACCTTAAACCTAACCCATACCCTACGCCGTACCCGAAGCCCTCCCCGAACCCGTACCCTAAGCCGTACCCTAAGCCTAACCCTAAGCCTAACCCTAACCCTAGGCTACCCTTGACTGCTTCTGCCTCCAATAGATTTCCTAAGCACTAGTGTTTTAAGGAACAGCTTAAAAAGAGAATCCTAATGTGATTTCTTTATAATGTGTGTGTTCCTTATATTATCTTAGTGTCTAAACTCTTCTCCATGGCTGGACCCCCAAATCATATTCCTTTACGTGCTAAGGGGTATCTAGAGAGTGGGATAGGTTTAATAACTACCCTAACCCTAACGCGTACCCTAACCCTAACCCCTAACATAACCCTAACACGTACCCTAATCCTAACCCGTACCCTAAACCGAGCCCTAACCCTAACACTAACCCTAACCCTAACCCTAACCCATACCCTACGCCCTACCCGAAGCCCTCCCCGAACCCGTACCCTAAGCCGTACCCTAAGCCTAACCCTAAGCCTAACCCTAACCCTAGGCTACCCTTGACTGCTTCTGCCTCCAATAGATTTCCTAAGCACTAGTGTTTTAAGGAACAGCTTAAAAAGAGAATCCTAATGTGATTTCTTTATAATGTGTGTGTTCCTTATCTTATCCTAGTGTCTAAACTCTTCTCCATGGCTGGACCCCCAAATAATATTCCTTTACGTGATAAGGGGTAACTAGACAGTGGGATAGGTTTAATAACTACACTAACCCTAACGCGTACCCTAACGCTAACCCCTACCCTAACCCTAACACGTACCCTAATCCTAACCCGTACCCTAAACCGAGCCCTAACCCTAACACTAACCCTAACCCTAACCCTAACCCATACCCTACGCCGTACCCGAAGCCCTCCCCGAACCCGTACCCTAAGCCGTACCCTAAGCCTAACCCTAAGCCTAACCCTAACCCTAGGCTACCCTTGACTGCTTCTTTCTCCAATAGATTTCCTAAGCACTAGTGTTTTAAGGAACAGCTTAAAAAGAGAATCCTAATGTGATTTCTTTATAATGGGTGTGTTCCTTATCTTATCCTAGTGTCTAAACTCTTCTCCATGGCTGGACCCCCAAATAATATTCCTTTACGTGCTAATGGGTAACTAGAGAGTGGGATAGGTTTAATAACTACCCTATCCGTAACACGTACCCTAACCCTCACCCCTACCCTAACCCTAACACGAACCCTAATCCTAACCCGTACCCTAAAATGAGCCCTAACCCTAACACTAAACCTAACCCTAACCCTAACCCATACCCTACGCCGTACCCGAAGCCCTCCCCGAACACGTACCCTAAGCCGTACCCTAAGCCTAACCCTAAGCCTAACCCTAACCCTAGGCTACCCTTCACTGCTTCTGCCTCCAATAGATTTCCTAAGCACTAGTGTTTTAAGGAACAGCTTAAAAAGAGAATCCTAATGTGATTTCTTTATAATGGGTGTGTTCCTTATGTAATCCTAGTGTCTAAACTCTTCTCCATGGCTGGACCCCCAAATAATATTCCTTTATGTGCTACGGGGTATCGAGAGAGTGGGATAGGTTTAATCACTACCCTAACCCTAACGCGTACCCTAACCCTAACCCCTACCCTTACCCTAACACGTACCCTAATCCTAACCCGTACCCTAAACCGAGCCCTAACCCTAACACTAACCCTAACCCTAACCCTAACCCATACCCTACGCCGTACCCGAAGCCCTCCCCGAACCCGTACCCTAAGCCGTACCCGAAGCCTAACCCTAAGCCTAACCCTAACCCTAGGCTACCCTTGACTGCTTCTGCCTCCAATAGATTTCCTAAGTACTAGTGTTTTAAGGAACAGCTTAAAAAGAGAATCCTAATGTGATTTCTTTATAATGTGTGTGATCCTTATCTTATCCTAGTGTCTAAACTCTTCTCCATCGCTGGACCCCCAAATAATATTCCTGTACGTGCTAAGGGGTAACTAGAGAGTGGGATAGGTTTAATAACTACCCTAACCCTAACGCGTACCCTAACGCTAACCCCTACCCTAACCCTAACACGTACACTAATCCTAACCCGTACCCTAAACCGAGCCCTAACCCTAACACTAACCCTAACCCTAACCCTAACCCATACCCTACGCCGTGCCCGAAGCCCTCCCCGAACCCGTACCCTAAGCCGTACCCTAAGCCTAACCCTAAGCCAAACCCTAACCCTAGGCTACCCTTGACTGCTTCTGCCTCCAATAGATTTCCTAAGCACTAGTGTTTTAAGGAACAGCTTAAAAAGAGAATCCTAATGTGATTTCTTTATAATGGGTGTGTTCCTTATCTTATCCTAGTGTCTAAACTCTTCTCCATGGCTGGACCCCCAAATAATATTCCTTTACGTGCTAAGGGGTAACTAGAGAGTGGGATAGGTTTAATAACTACCCTAACCCTAACGTGTAACCTAACGCTAACCCCTACCCTAACCCTAACACGTACCCTAATCCTAACCCGTACCCTAAACCGAGCCCTAACCCTAACACTAACCCTAACCCTAACCCTAACCCATACCCTACGCCGTGCCCGAAGCCCTCCCCGAACCCGTACCCTAAGCCGTACCCTAAGCCTAACCCTAAGCCTAACCCTAACCCTAGGCTACCCTTGACTGCTCCTGCCTCCAATAGATTTCCTAAGCCCTAGTGTTTTAAGGAACAGCTTAAAAAGAGAATCCTAATGTGATTTCTTTATAATGGGTGTGTTCCTTATCTTATCCTAGTGTCTAAACTCTTCTCCATGGCTGGACCCCCTAATAATATTCCTTTACGTGCTAAGGGGTAACTAGAGAGTGGGATAGGTTTAATAACTACCCTAACCCTAACACGTACCCTAACGCTAACCCCTACCCTAACCCTAACACGTACCCTAATCTTAACCCGTACCCTAAACCGAGCCCTAACCCTAACACTAACCCTAACCCTAACCCTAACCCATACCCTACGCCGTACCCGAAGCCCTCCCCGAACCCGTACCCTAAGCCGTACCCTAAGCCTAACCCTAAGCCTAACCCTAACCCTAGGCTACCCTTGACTGCTCCTGCCTCCAATAGATTTCCTAAGCCCTAGTGTTTTAAGGAACAGCTTAAAAAGAGAATCCTAATGTGATTTCTTTATAATGGGTGTGTTCCTTATCTTATCCTACTGTCTAAACTCTTCTCCATGCCTGGACCCCCTAATAATATTCCTTTATGTGCTAAGGGGTAACTAGAGAGTGGGATAGGTTTAATAACTACCCTAACCCTAACGCGTACCCTAACCCTAACCCCTACCCTAACCCTAACACGTACACTAATCCTAACCCGTACCCTAAACCGAGCCCTAACCCTAACACTAACCCTAACCCTAACCCTAACCCATACCCTAGGCCGTACCCGAAGCCCTCCCCGAACCCGTACCCTAAGCCGTACCCTAAGCCTAACCCTAAGCCTAACCCTAACCCTAGGCTACCCTTGACTGCTTCTGCCTCCAATAGATTTCCTAAGCACTAGTGTTTTAAGGAACAGCTTAAAAAGAGAATCCTAATGTGATTTCTTTATAATGGGTGTGTTCCTTATCTTATCCTAGTGTCTAAACTCTTCTCCATGGCTGGACCCCCAAATAATATTCCTTTACGTGCTAATGGGTAACTAGAGAGTGGGATAGGTTTAATAACTACCCTATCCGTAACACGTACCCTAACCCTCACCCCTACCCTAACCCTAACACGAACCCTAATCCTAACCCGTACCCTAAAACGAGCCCTAACCCTAACACTAAACCTAAACCTAACCCTAACCCATACCCTACGCCGTACCCGAAGCCCTCCCCGAACACGTACCCTAAGCCGTACCCTAAGCCTAACCCTAAGCCTAACCCTAACCCTAGGCTACCCTTGACTGCTTCTGCCTCCTATAGATTTCCTAAGCAGTAGTGTTTTCAGGAACAGCTTAAAAAGAGAATCCTAATGTGATTTCTTTATAATGGGTGTGTTCCTTATCTAATCCTAGTGTCTAAACTCTTCTCCATGGCTGAACCCCCAAATAATATTCCTTTATGTGCTAAGGGGTATCGAGAGAGTGGGATAGGTTTAATCACTACCCTAACCCTAACGCGTACCCTAACCCTAACCCCTACCCTTACCCTAACACGTACCCTAATCCTAACCCGTACCCTAAACCGAGCCCTAACCCTAACACTAACCCTAACCCTAACCCTAACCCATACCCTACGCCGTACCCGAAGCCCTCCCCGAACCCGTATCCTAAGCCGTACCCGAAGCCTAACCCTAAGCCTAACCCTAACCCTAGGCTACCCTTGACTGCTTCTGCCTCCAATAGATTTCCTAAGCACTAGTGTTTTAAGGAACAGCTTAAAAAGAGAATCCTAATGTGATTTCTTTATAATGGGTGTGTTCCTTATCTTATCCTAGTGTCTAAACTCTTCTCCATGGCTGGACCCCCAAATAATATTCCTTTACGTGCTAAGGGGTAACTAGAGAGTGGGATAGGTTTAATAACTACCCTAACCCTAACGTGTAACCTAACGCTAACCCCTACCCTAACCCTAACACGTACCCTAATCCTAACCCGTACCCTAAACCGAGCCCTAACCCTAACACTAACCCTAACCCTAACCCTAACCCATACCCTACACCGTGCCCGAAGCCCTCCCCGAACCCGTACCCTAAGCCGTACCCTAAGCCTAACCCTAAGCCTAACCCTAACCCTAGGCTACCCTTGACTGCTCCTGCCTCCAATAGATTTCCTAAGCACTAGTGTTTTAAGGAACAGCTTAAAAAGAGAATCCTAATGTGATTTCTTTATAATGGGTGTGTTCCTTATCTTATCCTAGTGTCTAAACTCTTCTCCATGGCTGGACCCCCTAATAATATTCCTTTACGTGCTAAGGGGTAACTAGAGAGTGGGATAGGTTTAATAACTACCCTAACCCTAACACGTACCCTAACGCTAACCCCTACCCTAACCCTAACACGTACCCTAATCTTAACCCGTACCCTAAACCGAGCCCTAACCCTAACACTAACCCTAACCTTAAACCTAACCCATACCCTACGCCGTACCCGAAGCCCTCCCCGAACCCGTACCCTAAGCCGTACCCTAAGCCTAACCCTAAGCCTAACCCTAACCCTAGGCTACCCTTGACTGCTTCTGCCTCCAATAGATTTCCTAAGCACTAGTGTTTTAAGGAACAGCTTAAAAAGAGAATCCTAATGTGATTTCTTTATAATGTGTGTGTTCCTTATATTATCTTAGTGTCTAAACTCTTCTCCATGGCTGGACCCCCAAATCATATTCCTTTACGTGCTAAGGGGTATCTAGAGAGTGGGATAGGTTTAATAACTACCCTAACCCTAACGCGTACCCTAACCCTAACCCCTAACATAACCCTAACACGTACCCTAATCCTAACCCGTACCCTAAACCGAGCCCTAACCCTAACACTAACCCTAACCCTAACCCTAACCCATACCCTACGCCCTACCCGAAGCCCTCCCCGAACCCGTACCCTAAGCCGTACCCTAAGCCTAACCCTAAGCCTAACCCTAACCCTAGGCTACCCTTGACTGCTTCTGCCTCCAATAGATTTCCTAAGCACTAGTGTTTTAAGGAACAGCTTAAAAAGAGAATCCTAATGTGATTTCTTTATAATGTGTGTGTTCCTTATCTTATCCTAGTGTCTAAACTCTTCTCCATGGCTGGACCCCCAAATAATATTCCTTTACGTGATAAGGGGTAACTAGACAGTGGGATAGGTTTAATAACTACACTAACCCTAACGCGTACCCTAACGCTAACCCCTACCCTAACCCTAACACGTACCCTAATCCTAACCCGTACCCTAAACCGAGCCCTAACCCTAACACTAACCCTAACCCTAACCCTAACCCATACCCTACGCCGTACCCGAAGCCCTCCCCGAACCCGTACCCTAAGCCGTACCCTAAGCCTAACCCTAAGCCTAACCCTAACCCTAGGCTACCCTTGACTGCTTCTTTCTCCAATAGATTTCCTAAGCACTAGTGTTTTAAGGAACAGCTTAAAAAGAGAATCCTAATGTGATTTCTTTATAATGGGTGTGTTCCTTATCTTATCCTAGTGTCTAAACTCTTCTCCATGGCTGGACCCCCAAATAATATTCCTTTACGTGCTAATGGGTAACTAGAGAGTGGGATAGGTTTAATAACTACCCTATCCGTAACACGTACCCTAACCCTCACCCCTACCCTAACCCTAACACGAACCCTAATCCTAACCCGTACCCTAAAACGAGCCCTAACCCTAACACTAAACCTAACCCTAACCCTAACCCATACCCTACGCCGTACCCGAAGCCCTCCCCGAACACGTACCCTAAGCCGTACCCTAAGCCTAACCCTAAGCCTAACCCTAACCCTAGGCTACCCTTCACTGCTTCTGCCTCCAATAGATTTCCTAAGCACTAGTGTTTTAAGGAACAGCTTAAAAAGAGAATCCTAATGTGATTTCTTTATAATGGGTGTGTTCCTTATGTAATCCTAGTGTCTAAACTCTTCTCCATGGCTGGACCCCCAAATAATATTCCTTTATGTGCTACGGGGTATCGAGAGAGTGGGATAGGTTTAATCACTACCCTAACCCTAACGCGTACCCTAACCCTAACCCCTACCCTTACCCTAACACGTACCCTAATCCTAACCCGTACCCTAAACCGAGCCCTAACCCTAACACTAACCCTAACCCTAACCCTAACCCATACCCTACGCCGTACCCGAAGCCCTCCCCGAACCCGTACCCTAAGCCGTACCCGAAGCCTAACCCTAAGCCTAACCCTAACCCTAGGCTACCCTTGACTGCTTCTGCCTCCAATAGATTTCCTAAGTACTAGTGTTTTAAGGAACAGCTTAAAAAGAGAATCCTAATGTGATTTCTTTATAATGTGTGTGATCCTTATCTTATCCTAGTGTCTAAACTCTTCTCCATCGCTGGACCCCCAAATAATATTCCTGTACGTGCTAAGGGGTAACTAGAGAGTGGGATAGGTTTAATAACTACCCTAACCCTAACGCGTACCCTAACGCTAACCCCTACCCTAACCCTAACACGTACACTAATCCTAACCCGTACCCTAAACCGAGCCCTAACCCTAACACTAACCCTAACCCTAACCCTAACCCATACCCTACGCCGTGCCCGAAGCCCTCCCCGAACCCGTACCCTAAGCCGTACCCTAAGCCTAACCCTAAGCCAAACCCTAACCCTAGGCTACCCTTGACTGCTTCTGCCTCCAATAGATTTCCTAAGCACTAGTGTTTTAAGGAACAGCTTAAAAAGAGAATCCTAATGTGATTTCTTTATAATGGGTGTGTTCCTTATCTTATCCTAGTGTCTAAACTCTTCTCCATGGCTGGACCCCCAAATAATATTCCTTTACGTGCTAAGGGGTAACTAGAGAGTGGGATAGGTTTAATAACTACCCTAACCCTAACGTGTAACCTAACGCTAACCCCTACCCTAACCCTAACACGTACCCTAATCCTAACCCGTACCCTAAACCGAGCCCTAACCCTAACACTAACCCTAACCCTAACCCTAACCCATACCCTACGCCGTGCCCGAAGCCCTCCCCGAACCCGTACCCTAAGCCGTACCCTAAGCCTAACCCTAAGCCTAACCCTAACCCTAGGCTACCCTTGACTGCTCCTGCCTCCAATAGATTTCCTAAGCCCTAGTGTTTTAAGGAACAGCTTAAAAAGAGAATCCTAATGTGATTTCTTTATAATGGGTGTGTTCCTTATCTTATCCTAGTGTCTAAACTCTTCTCCATGGCTGGACCCCCTAATAATATTCCTTTACGTGCTAAGGGGTAACTAGAGAGTGGGATAGGTTTAATAACTACCCTAACCCTAACACGTACCCTAACGCTAACCCCTACCCTAACCCTAACACGTACCCTAATCTTAACCCGTACCCTAAACCGAGCCCTAACCCTAACACTAACCCTAACCTTAAACCTAACCCATACCCTACGCCGTACACGAAGCCCTCCCCGAACCCGTACCCTAAGCCGTACCCTAAGCCTAACCCTAAGCCTAACCCTAACCCTAGGCTACCCTTGACTGCTTCTGCCTCCAATAGATTTCCTAAGCACTAGTGTTTTAAGGAACAGCTTAAAAAGAGATTCCTAATGTGATTTCTTTATAATGTGTGTGTTCCTTATATTATCTTAGTGTCTAAACTCTTCTCCATGGCTGGACCCCCAAATCATATTCCTTTACGTGCTAAGGGGTATCTAGAGAGTGGGATAGGTTTAATAACTACCCTAACCCTAACGCGTACCCTAACCCTAACCCCTAACCTAACCCTAACACGTACCCTAATCCTAACCCGTACCCTAAACCGAGCCCTAACCCTAACACTAACCCTAACCCTAACCCTATCCCATACCCTACGCCCTACCCGAAGCCCTCCCTGAACCCGTACCCTAAGCCGTACCCTAAGCCAAACCCTAAGCCTAACCCTAACCCTAGGCTACCCTTGACTGCTTCTGCCTCCAATAGATTTCCTAAGCACTAGTGTTTTAAGGAACAGCTTAAAAAGAGAATCCTAATGTGATTTCTTTATAATGTGTGTGTTCCTTATCTTATCCTAGTGTCTAAACTCTTCTCCATGGCTGGGCCCCCAAATAATATTCCTTTACGTGCTAAGGGGTAACTAGACAGTGGGATAGGTTTAATAACTACCCTAACCCTAACGCGTACCCTAACGCTAACCCCTACCCTAACCCTAACACGTACCCTAATCCTAACCCGTACCCTAAACCGAGCCCTAACCCTAACACTAACCCTAACCCTAACCCTAACCCATACCCTACGCCGTACCCGAAGCCCTCCCCGAACCCGTACCCTAAGCCGTACCCTAAGCCTAACCCTAACCCTAGGCTACCCTTGACTGCTTCTGCCTCCAATAGATTTCCTAAGCACTAGTGTTTTAAGGAACAGCTTAAAAAGAGAATCCTAATGTTATTTCTTTATAATGGGTGTGTTCTTTATATTATCTTAGTGTCTAAACTCTTCTCCATGGCTGGACCCCCTAATAATATTCCTTTACGTGCTAAGGGGTATCTAGAGAGTGGGATAGGTTTAATAACTACCCTAACCCTAACGCGTACCCTAACCCTAACCCCTACCCTAACCCTAACACGTACCCTAATCCTAACCCGTACCCTAAACCGAGCCCTAACCCTAACACTAACCCTAACCCTAACCCTAACCCATACCCTACGCCGTACCCGAAGCCCTCCCCGAACCCGTACCCTAAGCCGTACCCTAAGCCTAACCCTAAGCCAAACCCTAACCCTAGGCTACCCTTGACTGCTCCTGCCTCCAATAGATTTCCTAAGCCCTAGTGTTTTAAGGAACAGCTTAAAAAGAGAATCCTAATGTGATTTCTTTATAATGGGTGTGTTCCTTATCTTATCCTAGTGTCTAAACTCTTCTCCATGGCTGGACCCCCTAATAATATTCCTTTACGTGCTAAGGGGTAACTAGAGAGTGGGATAGGTTTAATAACTACCCTAACCCTAACACGTACCCTAACGCTAACCCCTACCCTAACCCTAACACGTACCCTAATCTTAACCCGTACCCTAAACCGAGCCCTAACCCTAACACTAACCCTAACCTTAACCCTAACCCATACCCTACGCCGTACCCGAAGCCCTCCCCGAACCCGTACCCTAAGCCGTACCCTAAGCCTAACCCTAAGCCTAACCCTAACCCTAGGCTACCCTTGACTGCTTCTGCCTCCAATAGATTTCCTAAGCACTAGTGTTTTAAGGAACAGCTTAAAAAGAGAATCCTAATGTGATTTCTTTATAATGTGTGTGTTCCTTATATTATCTTAGTGTCTAAACTCTTCTCCATGGCTGGACCCCCAAATCATATTCCTTTACGTGCTAAGGGGTATCTAGAGAGTGGGATAGGTTTAATAACTACCCTAACCCTAACGCGTACCCTAACCCTAACCCCTAACCTAACCCTAACACGTACCCTAATCCTAACCCGTACCCTAAACCGAGCCCTAACCCTAACACTAACCCTAACCCTAACCCTAACCCATACCCTACGCCCTACCCGAAGCCCTCCCCGAACCCGTACCCTAAGCCGTACCCTAAGCCAAACCCTAAGCCTAACCCTAACCCTAGGCTACCCTTGACTGCTTCTGCCTCCAATAGATTTCCTAAGCACTAGTGTTTTAAGGAACAGCTTAAAAAGAGAATCCTAATGTGATTTCTTTATAATGTGTGTGTTCCTTATCTTATCCTAGTGTCTAAACTCTTCTCCATGGCTGGACCCCCAAATAATATTCCTTTACGTGCTAAGGGGTAACTAGACAGTGGGATAGGTTTAATAACTACCCTAACCCTAACGCGTACCCTAACGCTAACCCCTACCCTAACCCTAACACATACCCTAATCCTAACCCGTACCCTAAACCGAGCCCTAACCCTAACACTAACCCTAACCCTAACCCTAACCCATACCCTACGCCGTACCCGAAGCCCTCCCCGAACCCGTACCCTAAGCCGTACCCTAAGCCTAACCCTAAGCCTAACCCTAACCCTAGGCTACCCTTGACTGCTTCTGCCTCCAATAGATTTCCTAAGCACTAGTGTTTTAAGGAACAGCTTAAAAAGAGAATCCTAATGTGATTTCTTTATAATGTGTGTGTTCCTTATATTATCTTAGTGTCTAAACTCTTCTCCATGGCTGGACCCCCAAATCATATTCCTTTACGTGCTAAGGGGTATCTAGAGAGTGGGATAGGTTTAATAACTACCCTAACCCTAACGCGTACCCTAACCCTAACCCCTAACCTAACCCTAACACGTACCCTAATCCTAACCCGTACCCTAAACCGAGCCCTAACCCTAACACTAACCCTAACCCTAACCCTAACCCATACCCTACGCCCTACCCGAAGCCCTCCCCGAACCCGTACCCTAAGCCGTACCCTAAGCCTAACCCTAAGCCTAACCCTAACCCTAGGCTACCCTTGACTGCTTCTGCCTCCAATAGATTTCCTAAGCACTAGTGTTTTAAGGAACAGCTTAAAAAGAGAATCCTAATGTGATTTCTTTATAATGTGTGTGTTCCTTATCTTATCCTAGTGTCTAAACTCTTCTCCATGGCTGGACCCCCAAATAATATTCCTTTACGTGCTAAGGGGTAACTAGACAGTGGGATAGGTTTAATAACTACACTAACCCTAACGCGTACCCTAACGCTAACCCCTACCCTAACCCTAACACGTACCCTAATCCTAACCCGTACCCTAAACCGAGCCCTAACCCTAACACTAACCCTAACCCTAACCCTAACACATACCCTACGCCGTACCCGAAGCCCTCCCCGAACCCGTACCCTAAGCCGTACCCTAAGCCTAACCCTAAGCCTAACCCTAACCCTAGGCTACCCTTGACTGCTTCTTTCTCCAATAGATTTCCTAAGCACTAGTGTTTTAAGGAACAGCTTAAAAAGAGAATCCTAATGTCATTTCTTTATAATGGGTGTGTTCCTTATCTTATCCTAGTGTCTAAACTCTTCTCCATGGCTGGACCCCCAAATAATATTCCTTTACGTGCTAATGGGTAACTAGAGAGTGGGATAGGTTTAATAACTACCCTATCCGTAACACGTACCCTAACCCTCACCCCTACCCTAACCCTAACACGAACCCTAATCCTAACCCGTACCCTAAAACGAGCCCTAACCCTAACACTAAACCTAACCCTAACCCTAACCCATACCCTACGCCGTACCCGAAGCCCTCCCCGAACACGTACCCTAAGCCGTACCCTAAGCCTAACCCTAAGCCTAACCCTAACCCTAGGCTACCCTTCACTGCTTCTGCCTCCAATAGATTTCCTAAGCACTAGTGTTTTAAGGAACAGCTTAAAAAGAGAATCCTAATGTGATTTCTTTATAATGGGTGTGTTCCTTATGTAATCCTAGTGTCTAAACTCTTCTCCATGGCTGGACCCCCAAATAATATTCCTTTATGTGCTACGGGGTATCGAGAGAGTGGGATAGGTTTAATCACTACCCTAACCCTAACGCGTACCCTAACCCTAACCCCTACCCTTACCCTAACACGTACCCTAATCCTAACCCGTACCCTAAACCGAGCCCTAACCCTAACACTAACCCTAAACCTAACCTTAACCCATACCCTACGCCGTACCCGAAGCCCTCCCCGAACCCGTACCCTAAGCCGTACCCGAAGCCTAACCCTAAGCCTAACCCTAACCCTAGGCTACCCTTGACTGCTTCTGCCTCCAATAGATTTCCTAAGCACTAGTGTTTTAAGGAACAGCTTAAAAAGAGAATCCTAATGTGATTTCTTTATAATGTGTGTGATCCTTATCTTATCCTAGTGTCTAAACTCTTCTCCATCGCTGGACCCCCAAATAATATTCCTGTACGTGCTAAGGGGTAACTAGAGAGTGGGATAGGTTTAATAACTACCCTAACCCTAACGCGTACCCTAACGCTAACCCCTACCCTAACCCTAACACGTACACTAATCCTAACCCGTACCCTAAACCGAGCCCTAACCCTAACACTAACCCTAACCCTAACCCTAACCCATACCCTACGCCGTGCCCGAAGCCCTCCCCGAACCCGTACCCTAAGCCGTACCCTAAGCCTAACCCTAAGCCTAACCCTAACCCTAGGCTACCCTTGACTGCTCCTGCCTCCAATAGATTTCCTAAGCCCTAGTGTTTTAAGGAACAGCTTAAAAAGAGAATCCTAATGTGATTTCTTTATAATGGGTGTGTTCCTTATCTTATCCTAGTGTCTAAACTCTTCTCCATGGCTGGACCCCCTAATAATATTCCTTTACGTGCTAAGGGGTAACTAGAGAGTGGGATAGGTTTAATAACTACCCTAACCCTAACACGTACCCTATCGCTAACCCCTACCCTAACCCTAACACGTACCCTAATCTTAACCCGTACCCTAAACCGAGCCCTAACCCTAACACTAACCCTAACCTTAAACCTAACCCATACCCTACGCCGTACCCGAAGCCCTCCCCGAACCCGTACCCTAAGCCGTACCCTAAGCCTAACCCTAAGCCTAACCCTAACCCTAGGCTACCCTTGACTGCTTCTGCCTCCAATAGATTTCCTAAGCACTAGTGTTTTAAGGAACAGCTTAAAAAGAGAATCCTAATGTGATTTCTTTATAATGTGTGTGTTCCTTATATTATCTTAGTGTCTAAACTCTTCTCCATGGCTGGACCCCCAAATCATATTCCTTTACGTGCTAAGGGGTATCTAGAGAGTGGGATAGGTTTAATAACTACCCTAACCCTAACGCGTACCCTAACCCTAACCCCTAACCTAACCCTAACATGTACCCTAATCCTAACCCGTACCCTAAACCGAGCCCTAACCCTAACACTAACCCTAACCCTAACCCTAACCCATACCCTACGCCCTACCCGAAGCCCTCCCCGAACCCGTACCCTAAGCCGTACCCTAAGCCAAACCCTAAGCCTAACCCTAACCCTAGGCTACCCTTGACTGCTTCTGCCTCCAATAGATTTCCTAAGCACTAGTGTTTTAAGGAACAGCTTAAAAAGAGAATCCTAATGTTATTTCTTTATAATGGGTGTGTTCTTTATATTATCTTAGTGTCTAAACTCTTCTCCATGGCTGGACCCCCTAATAATATTCCTTTACGTGCTAAGGGGTATCTAGAGAGTGGGATAGGTTTAATAACTACCCTAACCCTAACGCGTACCCTAACCCTAACCCCTACCCTAACCCTAACACGTACCCTAATCCTAACCCGTACCCTAAACCGAGCCCTAACCCTAACACTAACCCTAACCCTAACCCTAACCCATACCCTACGCCGTACCCGAAGCCCTCCCCGAACACGTACCCTAAGCCGTACCCTAAGCCTTACCCGAAGCCTAACCCTAAGCCTAACCCTAACCCTAGGCTACCCTTGACTGCTTCTGCCTCCAATAGATTTTCTAAGCACTAGTGTTTTAAGGAACAGCTTAAAAAGAGAATCCTAATGTGATTTATTTATAATGTGTGTGATCCTTATCTTATCCTAGTGTCTAAACTCTTCTCCATGGCTGGACACCCAAATAATATTCCTGTACGTGCTAAGGGGTAACTAGAGAGTGGGATAGGTTTAATAACTACCCTAACCCTAACGCGTACCCTAACGCTAACCCCTACCCTAACCCTAACACGTACCCTAATCCTAACCCGTACCCTAAACCGAGCCCTAACCCTAACACTAACCCTAACCCTAACCCTAACCCATACCCTACGCCGTGCCCGAAGCCCTCCCCGAACCCGTACCCTAAGCCGTACCCTAAGCCTAACCCTAAGCCAAACCCTAACCCTAGGCTACCCTTGACTGCTTCTGCCTCCAATAGATTTCCTAAGCACTAGTGTTTTAAGGAACAGCTTAAAAAGAGAATCCTAATGTGATTTCTTTATAATGTGTGTGTTCCTTATATTATCTTAGTGTCTAAACTCTTCTCCATGGCTGGACCCCCAAATCATATTCCTTTACGTGCTAAGGGGTATCTAGAGAGTGGGATAGGTTTAATAACTACCCTAACCCTAACGCGTACCCTAACCCTAACCCCTAACCTAACCCTAACACGTACCCTAATCCTAACCCGTACCCTAAACCGAGCCCTAACCCTAACACTAACCCTAACCCTAACCCTAACCCATACCCTACGCCCTACCCGAAGCCCTCCCCGAACCCGTACCCTAAGCCGTACCCTAAGCCTAACCCTAAGCCTAACCCTAACCCTAGGCTACCCTTGACTGCTTCTGCCTCCAATAGATTTCCTAAGCACTAGTGTTTTAAGGAACAGCTTAAAAAGAGAATCCTAATGTGATTTCTTTATAATGTGTGTGTTCCTTATCTTATCCTAGTGTCTAAACTCTTCTCCATGGCTGGACCCCCAAATAATATTCCTTTACGTGCTAAGGGGTAACTAGACAGTGGGATAGGTTTAATAACTACACTAACCCTAACGCGTACCCTAACGCTAACCCCTACCCTAACCCTAACACGTACCCTAATCCTAACCCGTACCCTAAACCGAGCCCTAACCCTAACACTAACCCTAACCCTAACCCTAACACATACCCTACGCCGTACCCGAAGCCCTCCCCGAACCCGTACCCTAAGCCGTACCCTAAGCCTAACCCTAAGCCTAACCCTAACCCTAGGCTACCCTTGACTGCTTCTTTCTCCAATAGATTTCCTAAGCACTAGTGTTTTAAGGAACAGCTTAAAAAGAGAATCCTAATGTCATTTCTTTATAATGGGTGTGTTCCTTATCTTATCCTAGTGTCTAAACTCTTCTCCATGGCTGGACCCCCAAATAATATTCCTTTACGTGCTAATGGGTAACTAGAGAGTGGGATAGGTTTAATAACTACCCTATCCGTAACACGTACCCTAACCCTCACCCCTACCCTAACCCTAACACGAACCCTAATCCTAACCCGTACCCTAAAACGAGCCCTAACCCTAACACTAAACCTAACCCTAACCCTAACCCATACCCTACGCCGTACCCGAAGCCCTCCCCGAACACGTACCCTAAGCCGTACCCTAAGCCTAACCCTAAGCCTAACCCTAACCCTAGGCTACCCTTCACTGCTTCTGCCTCCAATAGATTTCCTAAGCACTAGTGTTTTAAGGAACAGCTTAAAAAGAGAATCCTAATGTGATTTCTTTATAATGGGTGTGTTCCTTATGTAATCCTAGTGTCTAAACTCTTCTCCATGGCTGGACCCCCAAATAATATTCCTTTATGTGCTACGGGGTATCGAGAGAGTGGGATAGGTTTAATCACTACCCTAACCCTAACGCGTACCCTAACCCTAACCCCTACCCTTACCCTAACACGTACCCTAATCCTAACCCGTACCCTAAACCGAGCCCTAACCCTAACACTAACCCTAAACCTAACCCTAACCCATACCCTACGCCGTACCCGAAGCCCTCCCCGAACCCGTACCCTAAGCCGTACCCGAAGCCTAACCCTAAGCCTAACCCTAACCCTAGGCTACCCTTGACTGCTTCTGCCTCCAATAGATTTCCTAAGCACTAGTGTTTTAAGGAACAGCTTAAAAAGAGAATCCTAATGTGATTTCTTTATAATGTGTGTGATCCTTATCTTATCCTAGTGTCTAAACTCTTCTCCATCGCTGGACCCCCAAATAATATTCCTGTACGTGCTAAGGGGTAACTAGAGAGTGGGATAGGTTTAATAACTACCCTAACCCTAACGCGTACCCTAACGCTAACCCCTACCCTAACCCTAACACGTACACTAATCCTAACCCGTACCCTAAACCGAGCCCTAACCCTAACACTAACCCTAACCCTAACCCTAACCCATACCCTACGCCGTGCCCGAAGCCCTCCCCGAACCCGTACCCTAAGCCGTACCCTAAGCCTAACCCTAAGCCTAACCCTAACCCTAGGCTACCCTTGACTGCTCCTGCCTCCAATAGATTTCCTAAGCCCTAGTGTTTTAAGGAACAGCTTAAAAAGAGAATCCTAATGTGATTTCTTTATAATGGGTGTGTTCCTTATCTTATCCTAGTGTCTAAACTCTTCTCCATGGCTGGACCCCCTAATAATATTCCTTTACGTGCTAAGGGGTAACTAGAGAGTGGGATAGGTTTAATAACTACCCTAACCCTAACACGTACCCTATCGCTAACCCCTACCCTAACCCTAACACGTACCCTAATCTTAACCCGTACCCTAAACCGAGCCCTAACCCTAACACTAACCCTAACCTTAAACCTAACCCATACCCTACGCCGTACCCGAAGCCCTCCCCGAACCCGTACCCTAAGCCGTACCCTAAGCCTAACCCTAAGCCTAACCCTAACCCTAGGCTACCCTTGACTGCTTCTGCCTCCAATAGATTTCCTAAGCACTAGTGTTTTAAGGAACAGCTTAAAAAGAGAATCCTAATGTGATTTCTTTATAATGTGTGTGTTCCTTATATTATCTTAGTGTCTAAACTCTTCTCCATGGCTGGACCCCCAAATCATATTCCTTTACGTGCTAAGGGGTATCTAGAGAGTGGGATAGGTTTAATAACTACCCTAACCCTAACGCGTACCCTAACCCTAACCCCTAACCTAACCCTAACATGTACCCTAATCCTAACCCGTACCCTAAACCGAGCCCTAACCCTAAAACTAACCCTAACCCTAACCCTAACCCATACCCTACGCCCTACCCGAAGCCCTCCCCGAACCCGTACCCTAAGCCGTACCCTAAGCCAAACCCTAAGCCTAACCCTAACCCTAGGCTACCCTTGACTGCTTCTGCCTCCAATAGATTTCCTAAGCACTAGTGTTTTAAGGAACAGCTTAAAAAGAGAATCCTAATGTTATTTCTTTATAATGGGTGTGTTCTTTATATTATCTTAGTGTCTAAACTCTTCTCCATGGCTGGACCCCCTAATAATATTCCTTTACGTGCTAAGGGGTATCTAGAGAGTGGGATAGGTTTAATAACTACCCTAACCCTAACGCGTACCCTAACCCTAACCCCTACCCTAACCCTAACACGTACCCTAATCCTAACCCGTACCCTAAACCGAGCCCTAACCCTAACACTAACCCTAACCCTAACCCTAACCCATACCCTACGCCGTACCCGAAGCCCTCCCCGAACACGTACCCTAAGCCGTACCCTAAGCCTTACCCGAAGCCTAACCCTAAGCCTAACCCTAACCCTAGGCTACCCTTGACTGCTTCTGCCTCCAATAGATTTTCTAAGCACTAGTGTTTTAAGGAACAGCTTAAAAAGAGAATCCTAATGTGATTTATTTATAATGTGTGTGATCCTTATCTTATCCTAGTGTCTAAACTCTTCTCCATGGCTGGACACCCAAATAATATTCCTGTACGTGCTAAGGGGTAACTAGAGAGTGGGATAGGTTTAATAACTACCCTAACCCTAACGCGTACCCTAACGCTAACCCCTACCCTAACCCTAACACGTACCCTAATCCTAACCCGTACCCTAAACCGAGCCCTAACCCTAACACTAACCCTAACCCTAACCCTAACCCATACCCTACGCCGTGCCCGAAGCCCTCCCCGAACCCGTACCCTAAGCCGTACCCTAAGCCTAACCCTAAGCCAAACCCTAACCCTAGGCTACCCTTGACTGCTTCTGCCTCCAATAGATTTCCTAAGCACTAGTGTTTTAAGGAACAGCTTAAAAAGAGAATCCTAATGTGATTTCTTTATAATGTGTGTGTTCCTTATATTATCTTAGTGTCTAAACTCTTCTCCATGGCTGGACCCCCAAATAATATTCCTTTACGTGCTAAGGGGTATCTAGAGAGTGGGATAGGTTTAATAACTACCCTAACCCTAACGCGTACCCTAACCCTAACCCCTAACCTAACCCTAACACGTACCCTAATCCTAACCCGTACCCTAAACCGAGCCCTAACCCTAACACTAACCCTAACCCTAACCCTAACCCATACCCTACGCCATACCCGAAGCCCTCCCCGAACCTGTACCCTAAGCCGTACCCTAAGCCTAACCCTAAGCCTAACCCTAACCCTAGGCTACCCTTGACTGCTTCTGCCTCCAATAGATTTCCTAAGCACTAGTGTTTTAAGGAACAGCTTAAAAAGAGAATCCTAATGTGATTTCTTTATAATGGGTGTGTTCCTTATCTTATCCTAGTGTCTAAACTCTTCTCCATGGCTGGACCCCCAAATAATATTCCTTTACGTGCTAAGGGGTAACTAGAGAGTGGGATAGGTTTAATAACTACCCTATCCGTAACACGTACCCTAACCCTAACCCCTACCCTAACCCTAACACGAACCCTAATCCTAACCCGTACCCTAAACCGAGCCCTAACCCTAACCCTAACCCTAACCCTAACCCATACCCTACGCCGTGCCCGAAGCCCTCCCCGAACCCGTACCCTAAGCCGTACCCTAAGCCTAACCCTAAGCCTAACCCTAACCCTAGGCTACCCTTGACTGCTCCTGCCTCCAATAGATTTCCTAAGCCCTAGTGTTTTAAGGAACAGCTTAAAAAGAGAATCCTAATGTGATTTCTTTATAATGGGTGTGTTCCTTATCTTATCCTACTGTCTAAACTCTTCTCCATGCCTGGACCCCCTAATAATATTCCTTTATGTGCTAAGGGGTAACTAGAGAGTGGGATAGGTTTAATAACTATCCTAACCCTAACGTGTACCCTAACGCTAACCCCTACCCTAACCCTAACACGAACACTAATCTTAACCCGTACCCTAAACCGAGCCCTAACCCTAACACTAACCCTAACCTTAACCCTAACCCATACCCTACGCCGTACCCGAAGCCCTCCCCGAACCCGTACCCTAAGCCGTACCCTAAGCCTAACCCTAAGCCTAACCCTAACCCTAGGCTACCCTTGACTGCTTCTGCCTCCAATAGATTTCCTAAGCACTAGTGTTTTAAGGAACAGCTTAAAAAGAGAATCCTAATGTGATTTCTTTATAATGTGTGTGTTCCTTATATTATCTTAGTGTTTAAACTCTTCTCCATGGCTGGACCCCCAAATAATATTCCTTTACGTGCTAAGGGGTATCTAGAGAGTGGGATAGGTTTAATAACTACCCTAACCCTAACGCGTACCCTAACCCTAACCCCTAAACTAACCCTAACACGTACCCTAATCCTAACCCGTACCCTAAACTGAGCCCTAACCCTAACACTAACCCTAACCCTAACCCTAACCCATACCCTACGCCGTACCCGAAGCCCTCCCCGAACCCGTACCCTAAGCCGTACCCTAAGCCTAACCCTAAGCCTAACCCTAACCCTAGGCTACCCTTGACTGCTCCTGCCTCCAATAGATTTCCTAAGCCCTAGTGTTTTAAGGAACAGCTTAAAAAGAGAATCCTAATGTGATTTCTTTATAATGGGTGTGTTCCTTATCTTATCCTACTGTCTAAACTCTTCTCCATGCCTGGACCCCCTAATAATATTCCTTTATGTGCTAAGGGGTAACTAGAGAGTGGGATAGGTTTAATAACTACCCTAACCCTAACGCGTACCCTAACCCTAACCCCTACCCTAACCCTAACACGTACACTAATCCTAACCCGTACCCTAAACCGAGCCCTAACCCTAACACTAACCCTAACCCTAACCCTAACCCATACCCTACGCCGTACCCGAAGCCCTCCCCGAACCCGTACCCTAAGCCGTACCCTAAGCCTAACCCTAAGCCTAACCCTAACCCTAGGCTACCCTTGACTGCTTCTGCCTCCAATAGATTTCCTAAGCACTAGTGTTTTAAGGAACAGCTTAAAAAGAGAATCCTAATGTGATTTCTTTATAATGTGTGTGTTCCTTATCTTATCCTAGTGTCTAAACTCTTCTCCATGGCTGGACCCCCAAATAATATTCCTTTACGTGCTAAGGGGTAACTAGAGAGTGGGATAGGTTTAATAACTACCCTAACCCTAACGCGTAACCTAACGCTAACCCCTACCCTAACCCTAACACGTACCCTAATCCTAACCCGTACCCTAAACCGAGCCCTAACCCTAACACTAACCCTAACCCTAACCCTAACCCATACCCTACGCCGTGCCCGAAGCCCTCCCCGAACCCGTACCCTAAGCCGTACCCTAAGCCTAACCCTAAGCCTAACCCTAACCCTAGGCTACCCTTGACTGCTCCTGCCTCCAATAGATTTCCTAAGCCCTAGTGTTTTAAGGAACAGCTTAAAAAGAGAATCCTAATGTGATTTCTTTATAATGGGTGTGTTCCTTATCTTATCCTACTGTCTAAACTCTTCTCCATGCCTGGACCCCCTAATAATATTCCTTTATGTGCTAAGGGGTAACTAGAGAGTGGGATAGGTTTAATAACTATCCTAACCCTAACGTGTACCCTAACGCTAACCCCTACCCTAACCCTAACACGAACACTAATCTTAACCCGTACCCTAAACCGAGCCCTAACCCTAACACTAACCCTAACCTTAACCCTAACCCATACCCTACGCCGTACCCGAAGCCCTCCCCGAACCCGTACCCTAAGCCGTACCCTAAGCCTAACCCTAAGCCTAACCCTAACCCTAGGCTACCCTTGACTGCTTCTGCCTCCAATAGATTTCCTAAGCACTAGTGTTTTAAGGAACAGCTTAAAAAGAGAATCCTAATGTGATTTCTTTATAATGTGTGTGTTCCTTATATTATCTTAGTGTTTAAACTCTTCTCCATGGCTGGACCCCCAAATAATATTCCTTTACGTGCTAAGGGGTATCTAGAGAGTGGGATAGGTTTAATAACTACCCTAAACCTAACGCGTACCCTAACCCTAACCCCTAAACTAACCCTAACACGTACCCTAATCCTAACCCGTACCCTAAACTGAGCCCTAACCCTAACACTAACCCTAACCCTAACCCTAACCCATACCCTACGCCGTACCCGAAGCCCTCCCCGAACCCGTACCCTAAGCCGTACCCTAAGCCTAACCCTAAGCCTAACCCTAACCCTAGGCTACCCTTGACTGCTCCTGCCTCCAATAGATTTCCTAAGCCCTAGTGTTTTAAGGAACAGCTTAAAAAGAGAATCCTAATGTGATTTCTTTATAATGGGTGTGTTCCTTATCTTATCCTACTGTCTAAACTCTTCTCCATGCCTGGACCCCCTAATAATATTCCTTTATGTGCTAAGGGGTAACTAGAGAGTGGGATAGGTTTAATAACTACCCTAACCCTAACGCGTACCCTAACCCTAAACCCTACCCTAACCCTAACACGTACACTAATCCTAACCCGTACCCTAAACCGAGCCCTAACCCTAACACTAACCCTAACCCTAACCCTAACCCATACCCTAGGCCGTACCCGAAGCCCTCCCCGAACCCGTACCCTAAGCCGTACCCTAAGCCTAACCCTAAGCCTAACCCTAACCCTAGGCTACCCTTGACTGCTTCTGCCTCCAATAGATTTCCTAAGCACTAGTGTTTTAAGGAACAGCTTAAAAAGAGAATCCTAATGTGATTTCTTTATAATGGGTGTGTTCCTTATCTTATCCTAGTGTCTAAACACTTCTCCATGGCTGGACCCCCCAAATAATATTCCTTTACGTGCTAATGGGTAACTAGAGAGTGGGATAGGTTTAATAACTACCCTATCCGTAACACGTACCCTAACCCTCACCCCTACCCTAACCCTAACACGAACCCTAATCCTAACCCGTACCCTAAAACGAGCCCTAACCCTAACACTAAACCTAAACCTAACCCTAACCCATACCCTACGCCGTACCCGAAGCCCTCCCCGAACACGTACCCTAAGCCGTACCCTAAGCCTAACCCTAAGCCTAACCCTAACCCTAGGCTACCCTTGACTGCTTCTGCCTCCTATAGATTTCCTAAGCAGTAGTGTTTTCAGGAACAGCTTAAAAAGAGAATCCTAATGTGATTTCTTTATAATGGGTGTGTTCCTTATCTAATCCTAGTGTCTAAACTCTTCTCCATGGCTGAACCCCCAAATAATATTCCTTTATGTGCTAAGGGGTATCGAGAGAGTGGGATAGGTTTAATCACTACCCTAACCCTAACGCGTACCCTAACCCTAACCCATACCCTTACCCTAACACGTACCCTAATCCTAACCCGTACCCTAAACCGAGCCCTAACCCTAACACTAACCCTAACCCTAACCCTAACCCATACCCTACGCCGTACCCGAAGCCCTCCCCGAACCCGTATCCTAAGCCGTACCCGAAGCGTAACCCTAAGCCTAACCCTAACCCTAGGCTACCCTTGACTGCTTCTGCCTCCAATAGATTTCCTAAGCACTAGTGTTTTAAGGAACAGCTTAAAAAGAGAATCCTAATGTGATTTCTTTATAATGGGTGTGTTCCTTATCTTATCCTAGTGTCTAAACTCTTCTCCATGGCTGGACCCCCAAATAATATTCCTTTACGTGCTAAGGGGTAACTAGAGAGTGGGATAGGTTTAATAACTACCCTAACCCTAACGTGTAACCTAACGCTAACCCCTACCCTAACCCTACCACGTACCCTAATCCTAACCCGTACCCTAAACCGAGCCCTAACCCTAACACTAACCCTAACCCTAACCCTAACCCATACCCTACGCCGTGCCCGAAGCCCTCCCCGAACCCGTACCCTAAGCCGTACCCTAAGCCTAACCCTAAGCCTAACCCTAACCCTAGGCTACCCTTGACTGCTCCTGCCTCCAATAGATTTCCTAAGCCCTAGTGTTTTAAGGAACAGCTTAAAAAGAGAATCCTAATGTGATTTCTTTATAATGGGTGTGTTCCTTATCTTATCCTAGTGTCTAAACTCTTCTCCATGGCTGGACCCCCTAATAATATTCCTTTACGTGCTAAGGGGTAACTAGAGAGTGGGATAGGTTTAATAACTACCCTAACCCTAACACGTACCCTAACGCTAACCCCTACCCTAACCCTAACACGTACCCTAATCTTAACCCGTACCCTAAACCGAGCCCTAACCCTAACACTAACCCTAACCTTAAACCTAACCCATACCCTACGCCGTACCCGAAGCCCTCCCCGAACCCGTACCCTAAGCCGTACCCTAAGCCTAACCCTAAGCCTAACCCTAACCCTAGGCTACCCTTGACTGCTTCTGCCTCCAATAGATTTCCTAAGCACTAGTGTTTTAAGGAACAGCTTAAAAAGAGAATCCTAATGTGATTTCTTTATAATGTGTGTGTTCCTTATATTATCTTAGTGTCTAAACTCTTCTCCATGGCTGGACCCCCAAATCATATTCCTTTACGTGCTAAGGGGTATCTAGAGAGTGGGATAGGTTTAATAACTACCCTAACCCTAACGCGTACCCTAACCCTAACCCCTAACATAACCCTAACACGTACCCTAATCCTAACCCGTACCCTAAAACGAGCCCTAACCCTAACACTAAACCTAACCCTAACCCTAACCCATACCCTACGCCGTACCCGAAGCCCTCCCCGAACACGTACCCTAAGCCGTACCCTAAGCCTAACCCTAAGCCTAACCCTAACCCTAGGCTACCCTTCACTGCTTCTGCCTCCAATAGATTTCCTAAGCACTAGTGTTTTAAGGAACAGCTTAAAAAGAGAATCCTAATGTGATTTCTTTATAATGGGTGTGTTCCTTATGTAATCCTAGTGTCTAAACTCTTCTCCATGGCTGGACCCCCAAATAATATTCCTTTATGTGCTACGGGGTATCGAGAGAGTGGGATAGGTTTAATCACTACCCTAACCCTAACGCGTACCCTAACCCTAACCCCTACCCTTACCCTAACACGTACCCTAATCCTAACCCGTACCCTAAACCGAGCCCTAACCCTAACACTAACCCTAACCCTAACCCTAACCCATACCCTACGCCGTACCCGAAGCCCTCCCCGAACCCGTACCCTAAGCCGTACCCGAAGCCTAACCCTAAGCCTAACCCTAACCCTAGGCTACCCTTGACTGCTTCTGCCTCCAATAGATTTCCTAAGCACTAGTGTTTTAAGGAACAGCTTAAAAAGAGAATCCTAATGTGATTTCTTTATAATGTGTGTGATCCTTATCTTATCCTAGTGTCTAAACTCTTCTCCATCGCTGGACCCCCAAATAATATTCCTGTACGTGCTAAGGGGTAACTAGAGAGTGGGATAGGTTTAATAACTACCCTAACCCTAACGCGTACCCTAACGCTAACCCCTACCCTAACCCTAACACGTACACTAATCCTAACCCGTACCCTAAACCGAGCCCTAACCCTAACACTAACCCTAACCCTAACCCTAACCCATACCCTACGCCGTGCCCGAAGCCCTCCCCGAACCCGTACCCTAAGCCGTACCCTAAGCCTAACCCTAAGCCAAACCCTAACCCTAGGCTACCCTTGACTGCTTCTGCCTCCAATAGATTTCCTAAGCACTAGTGTTTTAAGGAACAGCTTAAAAAGAGAATCCTAATGTGATTTCTTTATAATGGGTGTGTTCCTTATCTTATCCTAGTGTCTAAACTCTTCTCCATGGCTGGACCCCCAAATAATATTCCTTTACGTGCTAAGGGGTAACTAGAGAGTGGGATAGGTTTAATAACTACCCTAACCCTAACGTGTAACCTAACGCTAACCCCTACCCTAACCCTAACACGTACCCTAATCCTAACCCGTACCCTAAACCGAGCCCTAACCCTAACACTAACCCTAACCCTAACCCTAACCCATACCCTACGCCGTACCCGAAGCCCTCCCCGAACCCGTACCCTAAGCCGTACCCTAAGCCTAACCCTAAGCCTAACCCTAACCCTAGGCTACCCTTGACTGCTCCTGCCTCCAATAGATTTCCTAAGCCCTAGTGTTTTAAGGAACAGCTTAAAAAGAGAATCCTAATGTGATTTCTTTATAATGGGTGTGTTCCTTATCTTATCCTAGTGTCTAAACTCTTCTCCATGGCTGGACCCCCTAATAATATTCCTTTACGTGCTAAGGGGTAACTAGAGAGTGGGATAGGTTTAATAACTACCCTAACCCTAACACGTACCCTAACGCTAACCCCTACCCTAACCCTAACACGTACCCTAATCTTAACCCGTACCCTAAACCGAGCCCTAACCCTAACACTAACCCTAACCTTAAACCTAACCATACCCTACGCCGTACACGAAGCCCTCCCCGAACCCGTACCCTAAGCCGTACCCTAAGCCTAACCCTAAGCCTAACCCTAACCCTAGGCTACCCTTGACTGCTTCTGCCTCCAATAGATTTCCTAAGCACTAGTGTTTTAAGGAACAGCTTAAAAAGAGAATCCTAATGTGATTTCTTTATAATGTGTGTGTTCCTTATATTATCTTAGTGTCTAAACTCTTCTCCATGGCTGGACCCCCAAATCATATTCCTTTACGTGCTAAGGGGTATCTAGAGAGTGGGATAGGTTTAATAACTACCCTAACCCTAACGCGTACCCTAACCCTAACCCCTAACCTAACCCTAACACGTACCCTAATCCTAACCCGTACCCTAAACCGAGCCCTAACCCTAACACTAACCCTAACCCTAACCCTAACCCATACCCTACGCCCTACCCGAAGCCCTCCCCGAACCCGTACCCTAAGCCGTACCCTAAGCCAAACCCTAAGCCTAACCCTAACCCTAGGCTACCCTTGACTGCTTCTGCCTCCAATAGATTTCCTAAGCACTAGTGTTTTAAGGAACAGCTTAAAAAGAGAATCCTAATGTGATTTCTTTATAATGTGTGTGTTCCTTATCTTATCCTAGTGTCTAAACTCTTCTCCATGGCTGGGCCCCCAAATAATATTCCTTTACGTGCTAAGGGGTAACTAGACAGTGGGATAGGTTTAATAACTACCCTAACCCTAACGCGTACCCTAACGCTAACCCCTACCCTAACCCTAACACGTACCCTAATCCTAACCCGTACCCTAAACCGAGCCCTAACCCTAACACTAACCCTAACCCTAACCCTAACCCATACCCTACGCCGTACCCGAAGCCCTCCCCGAACCCGTACCCTAAGCCGTACCCTAAGCCTAACCCTAACCCTAGGCTACCCTTGACTGCTTCTGCCTCCAATAGATTTCCTAAGCACTAGTGTTTTAAGGAACAGCTTAAAAAGAGAATCCTAATGTTATTTCTTTATAATGGGTGTGTTCTTTATATTATCTTAGTGTCTAAACTCTTCTCCATGGCTGGACCCCCTAATAATATTCCTTTACGTGCTAAGGGGTATCTAGAGAGTGGGATAGGTTTAATAACTACCCTAACCCTAACGCATACCCTAACCCTAACCCCTACCCTAACCCTAACACGTACCCTAATCCTAACCCGTACCCTAAACCGAGCCCTAACCCTAACACTAACCCTAACCCTAACCCTAACCCATACCCTACGCCGTACCCGAAGCCCTCCCCGAACCCGTACCCTAAGCCGTACCCTAAGCCTAACCCTAAGCCTAACCCTAACCCTAGGCTACCCTTGACTGCTTCTGCCTCCAATAGATTTCCTAAGCACTAGTGTTTTAAGGAACAGCTTAAAAAGAGAATCCTAATGTTATTTCTTTATAATGGGTGTGTTCTTTATATTATCTTAGTGTCTAAACTCTTCTCCATGGCTGGACCCCCTAATAATATTCCTTTACGTGCTAAGGGGTATCTAGAGAGTGGGATAGGTTTAATAACTACCCTAACCCTAACGCGTACCCTAACCCTAACCCCTACCCTAACCCTAACACGTACCCTAATCCTAACCCGTACCCTAAACCGAGCCCTAACCCTAACACTAACCCTAACCCTAACCCTATCCCATACCCTACGCCGTACCCGAAGCCCTCCCCGAACCCGTACCCTAAGCCGTACCCTAAGCCTAACCCTAAGCCTAACCCTAACCCTAGGCTACCCTTGACTGCTTCTGCCTCCAATAGATTTCCTAAGCACTAGTGTTTTAAGGAACAGCTTAAAAAGAGAATCCTAATGTGATTTCTTTATAATGGGTGTGTTCCTTATCTTATCCTAGTGTCTAAACTCTTCTCCATGGCTGGACCCCCAAATAATATTCCTTTACGTGCTAAGGGGTATCTAGAGAGTGGGATAGGTTTAATAACTACCCTAACCCTAACGCGTACCCTAACCCAAACCCCTAACCTAACACTAACACGTACCCTAATCCTAACCCGTACCCTAAACCGAGCCCTAACCCTAACACTAACCCTAACCCTAACCCTAACCCATACCCTACGCCCTACCCGAAGCCCTCCCCGAACCCGTACCCTAAGCCGTACCCTAAGCCAAACCCTAAGCCTAACCCTAACCCTAGGCTACCCTTGAATGCTTCTGCCTCCAATAGATTTCCTAAGCACTAGTGTTTTAAGGAACAGCTTAAAAAGAGAATCCTAATGTGATTTCTTTATAATGTGTGTGTTCCTTATCTTATCCTAGTGTCTAAACTCTTCTCCATGGCTGGACCCCCAAATAATATTCCTTTACGTGCTAAGGGGTAACTAGACAGTGGGATAGGTTTAATAACTACCCTAACCCTAACGCGTACCCTAACGCTAACCCCTACCCTAACCCTAACACATACCCTAATCCTAACCTGTACCCTAAACCGAGCCCTAACCCTAACACTAACCCTAACCCTAACCCTAACCCATACCCTACGCCGTACCCGAAGCCCTCCCCGAACCCGTACCCTAAGCCGTACCCTAAGCCTAACCCTAACCCTAGGCTACCCTTGACTGCTTCTGCCTCCAATAGATTTCCTAAGCACTAGTGTTTTAAGGAACAGCTTAAAAAGAGAATCCTAATGTTATTTCTTTATAATGGGTGTGTTCTTTATATTATCTTAGTGTCTAAACTCTTCTCCATGGCTGGACCCCCTAATAATATTCCTTTACGTGCTAAGGGGTATCTAGAGAGTGGGATAGGTTTAATAACTACCCTAACCCTAACGCATACCCTAACCCTAACCCCTACCCTAACCCTAACACGTACCCTAATCCTAACCCGTACCCTAAACCGAGCCCTAACCCTAACACTAACCCTAACCCTAACCCTAACCCATACCCTACGCCGTACCCGAAGCCCTCCCCGAACCCGTACCCTAAGCCGTACCCTAAGCCTAACCCTAAGCCTAACCCTAACCCTAGGCTACCCTTGACTGCTTCTGCCTCCAATAGATTTCCTAAGCACTAGTGTTTTAAGGAACAGCTTAAAAAGAGAATCCTAATGTTATTTCTTTATAATGGGTGTGTTCTTTATATTATCTTAGTGTCTAAACTCTTCTCCATGGCTGGACCCCCTAATAATATTCCTTTACGTGCTAAGGGGTATCTAGAGAGTGGGATAGGTTTAATAACTACCCTAACCCTAACGCGTACCCTAACCCTAACCCCTACCCTAACCCTAACACGTACCCTAATCCTAACCCGTACCCTAAACCGAGCCCTAACCCTAACACTAACCCTAACCCTAACCCTATCCCATACCCTACGCCGTACCCGAAGCCCTCCCCGAACCCGTACCCTAAGCCGTACCCTAAGCCTAACCCTAAGCCTAACCCTAACCCTAGGCTACCCTTGACTGCTTCTGCCTCCAATAGATTTCCTAAGCACTAGTGTTTTAAGGAACAGCTTAAAAAGAGAATCCTAATGTGATTTCTTTATAATGGGTGTGTTCCTTATCTTATCCTAGTGTCTAAACTCTTCTCCATGGCTGGACCCCCAAATAATATTCCTTTACGTGCTAAGGGGTATCTAGAGAGTGGGATAGGTTTAATAACTACCCTAACCCTAACGCGTACCCTAACCCTAACCCCTAACCTAACCCTAACACGTACCCTAATCCTAACCCGTACCCTAAACCGAGCCCTAACCCTAACACTAACCCTAACCCTAACCCTAACCCATACCCTACGCCCTACCCGAAGCCCTCCCCGAACCCGTACCCTAAGCCGTACCCTAAGCCAAACCCTAAGCCTAACCCTAACCCTAGGCTACCCTTGACTGCTTCTGCCTCCAATAGATTTCCTAAGCACTAGTGTTTTAAGGAACAGCTTAAAAAGAGAATCCTAATGTGATTTCTTTATAATGGGTGTGTTCCTTATCTTATCCTAGTGTCTAAACTCTTCTCCATGGCTGGACCCCCAAATAATATTCCTTTACGTGCTAATGGGTAACTAGAGAGTGGGATAGGTTTAATAACTACCCTATCCGTAACACGTACCCTAACCCTCACCCCTACCCTAACCCTAACACGAACCGTAATCCTAACCCGTACCCTAAAACGAGCCCTAACCCTAACACTAAACCTAACCCTAACCCTAACCCATACCCTACGCCGTACCCGAAGCCCTCCCCGAACACGTACCCTAAGCCGTACCCTAAGCCTTACCCGAAGCCTAACCCTAAGCCTAACCCTAACCCTAGGCTACCCTTGACTGCTTCTGCCTCCAATAGATTTCCTAAGCACTAGTGTTTTAAGGAACAGCTTAAAAAGAGAATCCTAATGTGATTTATTTATAATGTGTGTGATCCTTATCTTATCCTAGTGTCTAAACTCTTCTCCATGGCTGGACACCCAAATAATATTCCTGTACGTTCTAAGGGGTAACTAGAGAGTGGGATAGGTTTAATAACTACCCTAACCCTAACGCGTACCCTAACGCTAACCCCTACCCTAACCCTAACACGTACCCTAATCCTAACCCGTACCCTAAACCGAGCCCTAACCCTAACACTAACCCTAACCCTAACCCTAACCCATACCCTACGCCCTACCCGAAGCCCTCCCCGAACCCGTACCCTAAGCCGTACCCTAAGCCAAACCCTAAGCCTAACCCTAACCCTAGGCTACCCTTGACTGCTTCTGCCTCCAATAGATTTCCTAAGCACTAGTGTTTTAAGGAACAGCTTAAAAAGAGAATCCTAATGTGATTTCTTTATAATGTGTGTGTTCCTTATCTTATCCTAGTGTCTAAACTCTTCTCCATGGCTGGACCCCCAAATAATATTCCTTTACGTGCTAAGGGGTAACTAGACAGTGGGATAGGTTTAATAACTACCCTAACCCTAACGCGTACCCTAACGCTAACCCCTACCCTAACCCTAACACATACCCTAATCCTAACCCGTACCCTAAACCGAGCCCTAACCCTAACACTAACCCTAACCCTAACCCTAACCCATACCCTACGCCGTACCCGAAGCCCTCCCCGAACCCGTACCCTAAGCCGTACCCTAAGCCTAACCCTAAGCCTAACCCTAACCCTAGGCTACCCTTGACTGCTTCTGCCTCCAATAGATTTCCTAAGCACTAGTGTTTTAAGGAACAGCTTAAAAAGAGAATCCTAATGTTATTTCTTTATAATGGGTGTGTTCTTTATATTATCTTAGTGTCTAAACTCTTCTCCATGGCTGGACCCCCTAATAATATTCCTTTACGTGCTAAGGGGTATCTAGAGAGTGGGATAGGTTTAATAACTACCCTAACCCTAACGCGTACCCTAACCCTAACCCCTACCCTAACCCTAACACGTACCCTAATCCTAACCCGTACCCTAAACCGAGCCCTAACCCTAACACTAACCCTAACCCTAACCCTATCCCATACCCTACGCCGTACCCGAAGCCCTCCCCGAACCCGTACCCTAAGCCGTACCCTAAGCCTAACCCTAAGCCTAACCCTAACCCTAGGCTACCCTTGACTGCTTCTGCCTCCAATAGATTTCCTAAGCACTAGTGTTTTAAGGAACAGCTTAAAAAGAGAATCCTAATGTGATTTCTTTATAATGGGTGTGTTCCTTATCTTATCCTAGTGTCTAAACTCTTCTCCATGGCTGGACCCCCAAATAATATTCCTTTACGTGCTAATGGGTAACTAGAGAGTGGGATAGGTTTAATAACTACCCTATCCGTAACACGTACCCTAACCCTCACCCCTACCCTAACCCTAACACGAACCGTAATCCTAACCCGTACCCTAAAACGAGCCCTAACCCTAACACTAAACCTAACCCTAACCCTAACCCATACCCTACGCCGTACCCGAATCCCTCACCGAACACGTACCCTAAGCCGTACCCTAAGCCTTACCCGAAGCCTAACCCTAAGCCTAACCCTAACCCTAGGCTACCCTTGACTGCTTCTGCCTCCAATAGATTTCCTAAGCACTAGTGTTTTAAGGAACAGCTTAAAAAGAGAATCCTAATGTGATTTATTTATAATGTGTGTGATCCTTATCTTATCCTAGTGTCTAAACTCTTCTCCATGGCTGGACACCCAAATAATATTCCTGTACATGCTAAGGGGTAACTAGAGAGTGGGATAGGTTTAATAACTACCCTAACCCTAACGCGTGCCCTAACGCTAACCCCTACCCTAACCCTAACACGTACCCTAATCCTAACCCGTACCCTAAACCGAGCCCTAACCCTAACACTAACCCTAACCCTAACCCTAACCCATACCCTACGCCGTGCCCGAAGCCCTCCCCGAACCCGTACCCTAAGCCGTACCCTAAGCCTAACCCTAAGCCAAACCCTAACCCTAGGCTACCCTTGACTGCTTCTGCCTCCAATAGATTTCCTAAGCACTAGTGTTTTAAGGAACAGCTTAAAAAGAGAATCCTAATGTGATTTCTTTATAATGTGTGTGTTCCTTATATTATCTTAGTGTCTAAACTCTTCTCCATGGCTGGACCCCCAAATAATATTCCTTTACGTGCTAAGGGGTATCTAGAGAGTGGGATAGGTTTAATAACTACCCTAACCCTAACGCGTACCCTAACCCTAACCCCTAACCTAACCCTAACACGTACCCTAATCCTAACCCGTACCCTAAACCGAGCCCTAACCCTAACACTAACCCTAACCCTAACCCTAACCCATACCCTACGCCATACCCGAAGCCCTCCCCGAACCCGTACCCTAAGCTGTACCCTAAGCCTAACCCTAAGCCTAACCCTAACCCTAGGCTACCCTTGACTGCTTCTGCCTCCAATAGATTTCCTAAGCACTAGTGTTTTAAGGAACAGCTTAAAAAGAGAATCCTAATGTGATTTCTTTATAATGGGTGTGTTCCTTATCTTATCCTAGTGTCTAAACTCTTCTCCATGGCTGGACCCGCAAATAATATTCCTTTACGTGCTAAGGGGTAACTAGAGAGTGGGATAGGTTTAATAACTGCCCTATCCGTAACACGTACCCTAACCCTAACCCCTACCCTAACCCTAACACGAACCCTAATCCTAACCCGTACCCTAACCCGAGCCCTAACCCTAACCCTAACCCTAACCCTAACCCATACCCTACGCCGTACCCGAAGCCCTCCCCGAACCCGTACCCTAAGCCGTACCCTAAGCCTAACCCTAAGCCTAACCCTAACCCTAGGCTACCCTTGACTGCTTCTGCCTCCAATAGATTTCCTAAGCACTAGTGTTTTAAGGAACAGCTTAAAAAGAGAATCCTAATGTGATTTCTTTATAATGTGTGTGTTCCTTATCTTATCCTAGTGTCTAAACTCTTCTCCATGGCTGGACCCCCAAATAATATTCCTTTACGTGCTAAGGGGTAACTAGAGAGTGGGATAGGTTTAATAACTACCCTAACCCTAACGCGTAACCTAACGCTAACCCCTACCCTAACCCTAACACGTACCCTAATCCTAACCCGTACCCTAAACCGAGCCCTAACCCTAACACTAACCCTAACCCTAACCCTAACCCATACCCTACGCCGTGCCCGAAGCCCTCCCCGAACCCGTACCCTAAGCCGTACCCTAAGCCTAACCCTAAGCCTAACCCTAACCCTAGGCTACCCTTGACTGCTCCTGCCTCCAATAGATTTCCTAAGCCCTAGTGTTTTAAGGAACAGCTTAAAAAGAGAATCCTAATGTGATTTCTTTATAATGGGTGTGTTCCTTATCTTATCCTACTGTCTAAACTCTTCTCCATGCCTGGACCCCCTAATAATATTCCTTTATGTGCTAAGGGGTAACTAGAGAGTGGGATAGGTTTAATAACTATCCTAACCCTAACGCGTACCCTAACGCTAACCCCTACCCTAACCCTAACACGAACACTAATCTTAACCCGTACCCTAAACCGAGCCCTAACCCTAACACTAACCCTAACCTTAACCCTAACCCATACCCTACGCCGTACCCGAAGCCCTCCCCGAACCCGTACCCTAAGCCGTACCCTAAGCCTAACCCTAAGCCTAACCCTAACCCTAGGCTACCCTTGACTGCTTCTGCCTCCAATAGATTTCCTAAGCACTAGTGTTTTAAGGAACAGCTTAAAAAGAGAATCCTAATGTGATTTCTTTATAATGTGTGTGTTCCTTATATTATCTTAGTGTTTAAACTCTTCTCCATGGCTGGACCCCCAAATAATATTCCTTTACGTGCTAAGGGGTATCTAGAGAGTGGGATAGGTTTAATAACTACCCTAACCCTAACGCGTACCCTAACCCTAACCCCTAAACTAACCCTAACACGTACCCTAATCCTAACCCGTACCCTAAACTGAGCCCTAACCCTAACACTAACCCTAACCCTAACACTAACCCATACCCTACGCCGTACCCGAAGCCCTCCCCGAACCCGTACCCTAAGCCGTACCCTAAGCCTAACCCTAAGCCTAACCCTAACCCTAGGCTACCCTTGACTGCTCCTGCCTCCAATAGATTTCCTAAGCCCTAGTGTTTTAAGGAACAGCTTAAAAAGAGAATCCTAATGTGATTTCTTTATAATGGGTGTGTTCCTTATCTTATCCTACTGTCTAAACTCTTCTCCATGCCTGGACCCCCTAATAATATTCCTTTATGTGCTAAGGGGTAACTAGAGAGTGGGATAGGTTTAATAACTATCCTAACCCTAACGCGTACCCTAACGCTAACCCCTACCCTAACCCTAACACGAACACTAATCTTAACCCGTACCCTAAACCGAGCCCTAACCCTAACACTAACCCTAACCTTAACCCTAACCCATACCCTACGCCGTACCCGAAGCCCTCCCCGAACCCGTACCCTAAGCCGTACCCTAAGCCTAACCCTAAGCCTAACCCTAACCCTAGGCTACCCTTGACTGCTTCTGCCTCCAATAGATTTCCTAAGCACTAGTGTTTTAAGGAACAGCTTAAAAAGAGAATCCTAATGTGATTTCTTTATAATGTGTGTGTTCCTTATATTATCTTAGTGTTTAAACTCTTCTCCATGGCTGGACCCCCAAATAATATTTCTTTACGTGCTAAGGGGTATCTAGAGAGTGGGATAGGTTTAATAACTACCCTAACCCTAACGCGTACCCTAACCCTAACCCCTAAACTAACCCTAACACGTACCCTAATCCTAACCCGTACCCTAAACTGAGCCCTAACCTTAACACTAACCCTAACCCTAACCCTAACCCATACCCTACGCCGTACCCGAAGCCCTCCCCGAACCCGTACCCTAAGCCGTACCCTAAGCCTAACCCTAAGCCTAACCCTAACCCTAGGCTACCCTTGACTGCTTCTGCCTCCAATAGATTTCCTAAGCACTAGTGTTTTAAGGAACAGCTTAAAAAGAGAATCCTAATGTTATTTCTTTATAATGTGTGTGTTCCTTATATTATCTTAGTGTCTAAACTCTTCTCCATGGCTGGACCCCCTAATAATATTCCTTTACGTGCTAAGGGGTATCTAGAGAGTGGGATAGGTTTAATAACTACCCTAACCCTAACGCGTACCCTAACCCTAACCCCTACCCTAACCCTAACACGTACACTAATCCTAACCCGTACCCTAAACCGAGCCCTAACCCTAACACTAACCCTAACCCTAACCCTAACCCATACCCTACGCCGTACCCGAAGCCCTCCCCGAACCCGTACCCTAAGCCGTACCCTAAGCCTAACCCTAAGCCTAACCCTAACCCTAGGCTACCCTTGACTGCTTCTGCCTCCAATAGATTTCCTAAGCACTAGTGTTTTAAGGAACAGCTTAAAAAGAGAATCCTAATGTGATTTCTTTATAATGGGTGTGTTCCTTATCTTATCCTAGTGTCTAAACTCTTCTCCATGGCTGGACCCCCAAATAATATTCCTTTACGTGCTAATGGGTAACTAGAGAGTGGGATAGGTTTAATAACTACCCTATCCGTAACACGTACCCTAACCCTCACCCCTACCCTAACCCTAACACGAACCCTAATCCTAACCCGTACCCTAAAACGAGCCCTAACCCTAACACTAAACCTAAACCTAACCCTAACCCATACCCTACGCCGTACCCGAAGCCCTCCCCGAACACGTACCCTAAGCCGTACCCTAAGCCTAACCCTAAGCCTAACCCTAACCCTAGGCTACCGTTGACTGCTTCTGCCTCCTATAGATTTCCTAAGCACTAGTGTTTTCAGGAACAGCTTAAAAAGAGAATCCTAATGTGATTTCTTTATAATGGGTGTGTTCCTTATCTAATCCTAGTGTCTAAACTCTTCTCCATGGCTGAACCCCCAAATAATATTCCTTTATGTGCTAAGGGGTATCGAGAGAGTGGGATAGGTTTAATCACTACCCTAACCCTAACGCGTACCCTAACCCTAACCCCTACCCTTACCCTAACACGTACCCTAATCCTAACCCGTACCCTAAACCGAGCCCTAACCCTAACACTAACCCTAACCCTAACCCTAACCCATACCCTACGCCGTACCCGAAGCCCTCCCCGAACCCGTATCCTAAGCCGTACCCGAAGCCTAACCCTAAGCCTAACCCTAACCCTAGGCTACCCTTGACTGCTTCTGCCTCCAATAGATTTCCTAAGCACTAGTGTTTTAAGGAACAGCTTAAAAAGAGAATCCTAATGTGATTTCTTTATAATGTGTGTGATCCTTATCTTATCCTAGTGTCTAAACTCTTCTCCATGGCTGGACCCCCAAATTATATTCCTGTACGTGCTAAGGGGTAACTAGAGAGTGGGATAGGTTTAATAACTACCCTAACCCTAACGCGTACCCTAACGCTAACCCCTACCCTAACCCTAACACGTACCCTAATCCTAACCCGTACCCTAAACCGAGCCCTAACCCTAACACTAACCCTAACCCTAACCCTAACCCATACCCTACGCCGTGCCCGAAGCCCTCCCCGAACCCGTACCCTAAGCCGTACCCTAAGCCTAACCCTAAGCCTAACCCTAACCCTAGGCTACCCTTGACTGCTTCTGCCTCCAATAGATTTCCTAAGCACTAGTGTTTTAAGGAACAGCTTAAAAAGAGAATCCTAATGTGATTTCTTTATAATGGGTGTGTTCCTTATCTTATCCTAGTGTCTAAACTCTTCTCCATGGCTGGACCCCCAAATAATATTCCTTTACGTGCTAAGGGGTAACTAGAGAGTGGGATAGGTTTAATAACTACCCTATCCGTAACACGTACCCTAACCCTAACCCCTACCCTAACCCTAACACGAACCCTAATCCTAACCCGTACCCTAAACCGAGCCCTAACCCTAACACTAACCCTAACCCTAACCCTAACCCATACCCTACGCCGTACCCGAAGCCCTCCCCGAACCCGTATCCTAAGCCGTACCCGAAGCCTAACCCTAAGCCTAACCCTAACCCTAGGCTACCCTTGACTGCTTCTGCCTCCAATAGATTTCCTAAGCACTAGTGTTTTAAGGAACAGCTTAAAAAGAGAATCCTAATGTGATTTCTTTATAATGTGTGTGATCCTTATCTTATCCTAGTGTCTAAACTCTTCTCCATGGCTGGACCCCCAAATTATATTCCTGTACGTGCTATGGGGTAACTAGAGAGTGGGATAGGTTTAATAACTACCCTAACCCTAACGCGTACCCTAACGCTAACCCCTACCCTAACCCTAACACGTACCCTAATCCTAACCCGTACCCTAAACCGAGCCCTACCCTAACACTAACCCTAACCCTAACCCTAACCCATACCCTACGCCGTGCCCGAAGCCCTCCCCGAACCCGTACCCTAAGCCGTACCCTAAGCCTAACCCTAAGCCTAACCCTAACCCTAGGCTACCCTTGACTGCTTCTGCCTCCAATAGATTTCCTAAGCACTAGTGTTTTAAGGAACAGCTTAAAAAGAGAATCCTAATGTGATTTCTTTATAATGGGTGTGTTCCTTATCTTATCCTAGTGTCTAAACTCTTCTCCATGGCTGGACCCCCAAATAATATTCCTTTACGTGCTAAGGGGTAACTAGAGAGTGGGATAGGTTTAATAACTACCCTATCCGTAACACGTACCCTAACCCTAACCCCTACCCTAACCCTAACACGAACCCTAATCCTAACCCGTACCCTAAACCGAGCCCTAACCCTAACCCTAACCCTAACCCTAACCCATACCCTACGCCGTACCCGAAGCCCTCCCCGAACCCGTACCCTAAGCCGTACCCTAAGCCTAACCCTAAGCCTAACCCTAACCCTAGGCTACCCTTGACTGCTTCTGCCTCCAATAGATTTCCTAAGCACTAGTGTTTTAAGGAACAGCTTAAAAAGAGAATCCTAATGTGATTTCTTTATAATGTGTGTGTTCCTTATCTTATCCTAGTGTCTAAACTCTTCTCCATGGCTGGACCCCCAAATAATATTCCTTTACGTGCTAAGGGGTAACTAGAGAGTGGGATAGGTTTAATAACTACCCTAACCCTAACGCGTAACCTAACGCTAACCCCTACCCTAACCCTAACACATACCCTAATCCTAACCCGTACCCTAAACCGAGCCCTAACCCTAACACTAACCCTAACCCTAACCCTAACCCATACCCTACGCCGTGCCCGAAGCCCTCCCCGAACCCGTACCCTAAGCCGTACCCTAAGCCTAACCCTAAGCCTAACCCTAACCCTAGGCTACCCTTGACTGCTCCTGCCTCCAATAGATTTCCTAAGCCCTAGTGTTTTAAGGAACAGCTTAAAAAGAGAATCCTAATGTGATTTCTTTATAATGGGTGTGTTCCTTATCTTATCCTAGTGTCTAAACTCTTCTCCATGGCTGGACCCCCAAATAATATTCCTTTACGTGCTAAGGGGTAACTAGACAGTGGGATAGGTTTAATAACTACCCTAACCCTAACGCGTACCCTAACGCTAACCCATACCCTAACCCTAACACGTACCCTAATCCTAACCCGTACCCTAAACCGAGCCCTAACCCTAACACTAACCCTAACCCAAACCCTAACCCATACCCTACGCCGTACCCGAAGCCCTCCCCGAACCCGTACCCTAAGCCGTACCCTAAGCCTAACCCTAACCCTAGGCTACCCTTGACTGCTTCTGCCTCCAATACATTTCCTAAGCACTAGTGTTTTAAGGAACAGCTTAAAAAGAGAATCCTAATGTGATTTCTTTATAATGGGTGTGTTCTTTATATTATCTTAATGTCTAAACTCTTCTCCATGGCTGGACCCCCTAATAATATTCCTTTACGTGCTAAGGGGTATCTAGAGAGTGGGATAGGTTTAATAACTACCCTAACCCTAACGCGTACCCTAACCCTAACCCCTACCCTAACCCTAACACGTACCCTAATCCTAACCCGTACCCTAAACCGAGCCCTAACCCTAACACTAACCCTAACCCTAACCCTAACCCATACCCTACGCCGTACCCGAAGCCCTCCCCGAACCCGTACCCTAAGCCGTACCCTAAGCCTAACCCTAAGCAAAACCCTAACCCTAGGCTACCCTTGACTGCTTCTGCCTCCAATAGATTTCCTAAGCACTAGTGTTTTAAGGAACAGCTTAAAAAGAGAATCCTAATGTGATTTCTTTATAATGGGTGTGTTCCTTATCTTATCCTAGTGTCTAAACTCTTCTCCACGGCTGGACCCCCAAATAATATTCCTTTACGTGCTAAGGGGTAACTAGAGAGTTGGATAGGTTTAATAACTACCCTATCCGTAACACGTACCCTAACCCTAACCCCTACCCTAACCCTAACACGAACCCTAATCCTAACCCGTACCATAAACCGAGCCCTAACCCTAACACTCACCCTAACCCTAACCCTAACCCATACCCTACGCCGTACCCGAAGCCCTCCCCGAACCCGTACCCTAAGCCGTACCCTAAGCCTAACCCTAAGCCTAACCCTAACCCTAGGCTACCCTTGACTGCTTCTGCCTCCAATAGATTTCCTAAGCACTAGTGTTTTAAGGAACAGCTGAAAAAGAGAATCCTAATGTGATTTCTTTATAATGGGTGTGTTCCTTATCTTATCCTAGTGTCTAAACTCTTCTCCATGGCTGGACCCCCAAATAATATTCCTTTACGTGCTAAGGGGTAACTAGAGAGTGGGATAGGTTTAATAACTACCCTAACCCTAACGTGTAACCTAACGCTAACCCCTACCCTAACCCTAACACGTACCCTAATCCTAACCCGTACCCTAAACCGAGCCCTAACCCTAACAATAACCCTAACCCTAACCCTAACCCTAACCCATACCCTATGCCGTGCCCGAAGCCCTCCCCGAACCCGTACCCTAAGCCGTACCCTAAGCCTAACCCTAAGCCTAACCCTAACCCTAGGCTACCCTTGACTGCTCCTGCCTCCAATAGATTTCCTAAGCCCTAGTGTTTTAAGGAACAGCTTAAAAAGAGAATCCTAATGTGATTTCTTTATAATGGGTGTGTTCCTTATCTTATCCTAGTGTCTAAACTCTTCTCCATGGCTGGACCCCCTAATAATATTCCTTTACGTGCTAAGGGGTAACTAGAGAGTGGGATAGGTTTAATAACTACCCTAACCCTAACACGTACCCTAACGCTAACCCCTACCCTAACCCTAACACGTACCCTAATCTTAACCCGTACCCTAAACCGAGCCCTAACCCTAACACTAACCCTAACCTTAAACCTAACCCATACCCTACGCCGTACCCGAAGCCCTCCCCGAACCCGTACCCTAAGCCGTACCCTAAGCCTAACCCTAAGCCTAACCCTAACCCTAGGCTACCCTTGACTGCTTCTGCCTCCAATAGATTTCCTAAGCACTAGTGTTTTAAGGAACAGCTTAAAAAGAGAATCCTAATGTGATTTCTTTATAATGTGTGTGTTCCTTATATTATCTTAGTGTCTAAACTCTTCTCCATGGCTGGACCCCCTAATCATATTCCTTTACGTGCTAAGGGGTATCTAGAGAGTGGGATAGGTTTAATAACTACCCTAACCCTAACGCGTACCCTAACCCTAACCCCTAACCTAACCCTAACACGTACCCTAATCCTAACCCGTACCCTAAACCGAGCCCTAACCCTAACACTAACCCTAACCCTAACCCTAACCCATACCCTATGCCCTACCCGAAGCCCTCCCCGAACCCGTACCCTAAGCCGTACCCTAAGCCAAACCCTAAGCCTAACCCTAACCCTAGGCTACCCTTGACTGCTTCTGCCTCCAATAGATTTCCTAAGCACTAGTGTTTTAAGGAACAGCTTAAAAAGAGAATCCTAATGTGATTTCTTTATAATGGGTGTGTTCCTTATCTTATCCTAGTGTCTAAACTCTTCTCCATGCCTGGACCCCCAAATAATATTCCTTTACGTGCTAATGGGTAACTAGAGAGTGGGATAGGTTTAATAACTACCCTATCCGTAACACGTACCCTAACCCTCACCCCTACCCTAACCCTAACACGAACCGTAATCCTAACCCGTACCCTAAAACGAGCCCTAACCCTAACACTAAACCTAACCCTAACCCTAACCCATACCCTACGCCGTACCCGAAGCCCTCCCCGAACACGTACCCTAAGCCGTACCCTAAGCCTTACCCGAAGCCTAACCCTAAGCCTAACCCTAACCCTAGGCTACCCTTGACTGCTTCTGCCTCCAATAGATTTCCTAAGCACTAGTGTTTTAAGGAACAGCTTAAAAAGAGAATCCTAATGTGATTTATTTATAATGTGTGTGATCCTTCTCTTATCCTAGTGTCTAAACTCTTCTCCATGGCTGGACACCCAAATAATATTCCTGTACGTGCTAAGGGGTAACTAGAGAGTGGGATAGGTTTAATAACTACCCTAACTCTAACGCGTACCCTAACGCTAACCCCTACCCTAACCCTAACACGTACCCTAATCCTAACCCGTACCCTAAACCGAGCCCTAACCCTAACACTAACCCTAACCCTAACCCTAACCCATACCCTACGCCGTGCCCGAAGCCCTCCCCGAACCCGTACCCTAAGCCGTACCCTAAGCCTAACCCTAAGCCAAACCCTAACCCTAGGCTACCCTTGACTGCTTCTGCCTCCAATAGATTTCCTAAGCACTAGTGTTTTAAGGAACAGCTTAAAAAGAGAATCCTAATGTGATTTCTTTATAATGTGTGTGTTCCTTATATTATCTTAGTGTCTAAACTCTTCTCCATGGCTGGACCCCCAAATAATATTCCTTTACGTGCTAAGGGGTATCTAGAGAGTGGGATAGGTTTAATAACTACCCTAACCCTAACGCGTACCCTAACCCTAACCCCTAACCTAACCCTAACACGTACCCTAATCCTAACCCGTACCCTAAACCGAGCCCTAACCCTAACACTAACCCTAACCCTAACCCTAACCCATACCCTACGCCCTACCCGAAGCCCTCCCCGAACCCGTACCCTAAGCCGTACCCTAAGCCTAACCCTAAGCCTAACCCTAACCCTAGGCTACCCTTGACTGCTTCTGCCTCCAATAGATTTCCTAAGCACTAGTGTTTTAAGGAACAGCTTAAAAAGAGAATCCTAATGTGATTTCTTTATAATGTGTGTGTTCCTTATATTATCTTAGTGTCTAAACTCTTCTCCATGGCTGGACCCCCTAATAATATTCCTTTACGTGCTAAGGGGTATCTAGAGAGTGGGATAGGTTTAATAACTACCCTAACCCTAACGCGTACCCTAACGCTAACCCCTACCCTAACCCTAACACGTACCCTAATCCTAACCCGTACCCTAAACCGAGCCCTAACCCTAACACTAACCCTAACCCTAACCCTAACCCATACCCTACGCCGTACCCGAAGCCCTCCCCGAACCCGTACCCTAAGCCGTACCCTAAGCCTAACCCTAAGCCTAACCCTAACCCTAGGCTACCCTTGACTGCTTCTGCCTCCAATAGATTTCCTAAGCACTAGTGTTTTAAGGAACAGCTTAAAAAGAGAATCCTAATGTGATTTCTTTATAATGGGTGTGTTCCTTATCTTATCCTAGTGTCTAAACTCTTCTCCATGGCTGGACCACCAAATAATATTCCTTTACGTGCTAATGGGTAACTAGAGAGTGGGATAGGTTTAATAACTACCCTATCCGTAACACGTACCCTAACCCTCACCCCTACCCTAATCCTAACACGAACCCTAATCCTAACCCGTACCCTAAAACGAGCCCTAACCCTAACACTAAACCTAAACCTAACCCTAACCCATACCCTACGCCGTACCCGAAGCCCTCCCCGAACACGTACCCTAAGCCGTACCCTAAGCCTAACCCTAAGCCTAACCCTAACCCTAGGCTACCCTTGACTGCTTCTGCCTCCTATAGATTTCCTAAGCACTAGTGTTTTCAGGAACAGCTTAAAAAGAGAATCCTAATGTGATTTCTTTATAATGGGTGTGTTCCTTATCTAATCCTAGTGTCTAAACTCTTCTCCATGGCTGAACCCCCAAATAATATTCCTTTATGTGCTAAGGGGTATCGAGAGAGTGGGATATGTTTAAACACTACCCTAACCCTAACGCGTACCCTAACCCTAACCCCTACCCTTACCCTAACACGTACCCTAACCCTAACCCGTACCCTAAACCGAGCCCTAACCCTAACACTAACCCTAACCCTAACCCTAACCCATACCCTACGCCGTACCCGAAGCCCTCCCCGAACCCGTATCCTAAGCCGTACCCGAAGCCTAACCCTAAGCCTAACCCTAACCCTAGGCTACCCTTGACTGCTTCTGCCTCCAATAGATTTCCTAAGCACTAGTGTTTTAAGGAACAGCTTAAAAAGAGAATCCTAATGTGATTTCTTTATAATGTGTGTGATCCTTATCTTATCCTAGTGTCTAAACTCTTCTCCATGGCTGGACCCCCAAATAATATTCCTGTACGTGCTAAGGGGTAACTAGAGAGTGGGATAGGTTTAATAACTACCCTAACCCTAACGCGTACCCTAACGCTAACCCCTACCCTAACCCTAACACGTACCCTAATCCTAACCCGTACCCTAAACCGAGCCCTAACCCTAACACTAACCCTAACCCTAACCCTAACCCATACCCTACGCCGTGCCCGAAGCCCTCCCCGAACCCGTACCCTAAGCCGTACCCTAAGCCTAACCCTAAGCCTAACCCTAACCCTAGGCTACCCTTGACTGCTTCTGCCTCCAATAGATTTCCTAAGCACTAGTGTTTTAAGGAACAGCTTAAAAAGAGAATCCTAATGTGATTTCTTTATAATGGGTGTGTTCCTTATCTTATCCTAGTGTCTAAACTCTTCTCCATGGCTGGACCCCCAAATAATATTCCTTTACGTGCTAAGGGGTAACTAGAGAGTGGGATAGGTTTAATAACTACCCTAACCCTAACGCGTACCCTAACGCTAACCCCTACCCTAACCCTAACACGTACCCTAATCCTAACCCGTACCCTAAACCGAGCCCTAACCCTAACACTAACCCTAACCCTAACACTAACCCATACCCTACGCCGTGCCCGAAGCCCTCCCCGAACCCGTACCCTAAGCCGTACCCTAAGCCTAACCCTAAGCCTAACCCTAACCCTAGGCTACCCTTGACTGCTCCTGCCTCCAATAGATTTCCTAAGCCCTAGTGTTTTAAGGAACAGCTTAAAAAGAGAATCCTAATGTGATTTCTTTATAATGGGTGTGTTCCTTATCTTATCCTACTGTCTAAACTCTTCTCCATGCCTGGACCCCCTAATAATATTCCTTTATGTGCTAAGGGGTAACTAGAGAGTGGGATAGGTTTAATAACTATCCTAACCCTAACGCGTACCCTAACGCTAACCCCTACCCTAACCCTAACACGAACCCTAATCTTAACCCGTACCCTAAACCGAGCCCTAACCCTAACACTAACCCTAACCTTAACCCTAACCCATACCCTACGCCGTACCCGAAGCCCTCCCCGAACCCGTACCCTAAGCCGTACCCTAAGCCTAACCCTAAGCCTAACCCTAACCCTAGGCTACCCTTGACTGCTTCTGCCTCCAATAGATTTCCTAAGCACTAGTGTTTTAAGGAACAGCTTAAAAAGAGAATCCTAATGTGATTTCTTTATAATGTGTGTGTTCCTTATATTATCTTAGTGTCTAAACTCTTCTCCATGGCTGGACCCCCTAATAATATTCCTTTACGTGCTAAGGGGTATCTAGAGAGTGGGATAGGTTTAATAACTACCCTAACCCTAACGCGTACCCTAACCCTAACCCCTACCCTAACACTAACACGTACCCTAATCCTAACCCGTACCCTAAACCGAGCCCTAACCCTAACACTAACCCTAACCCTAACCCTAACCCATACCCTACGCCGTATCCGAAGCCCTCCCCGAAGACGTACCCTAAGCCGTACCCTAAGCCTAACCCTAAGCCTAACCCTAACCCTAGGCTACCCTTGACTGCTTCTGCCTCCAATAGATTTCCTAAGCACTAGTGTTTTAAGGAACAGCTTAAAAAGAGAATCCTAATGTGATTTCTTTATAATGGGTGTGTTCCTTATCTTATCCTAGTGTCTAAACTCTTCTCCATGGCTGGACCCCCAAATAATATTCCTGTACGTGCTAATGGGTAACTAGAGAGTGGGATAGGTTTAATCACTACCCTAACCCTAACGCGTACCCTAACCCTAAACCCTACCCTTACACTAACACGTACCCTAATCCTAACCCGTACCCTAAACCGAGCCCTAACCCTAACACTCACCCTAACCCTAACCCTAACCCATACCCTACGCCGTACCCGAAGCCCTCCCCGAACCCGTACCCTAAGCCGTACCCGAAGCCTAACCCTAAGGCTAACCCTAACCCTAGGCTACCCTTGACTGCTTCTGCCTCCAATAGATTTCCTAAGCACTAGTGTTTTAAGGAACAGCTTAAAAAGAGAATCCTAATGTGATTTCTTTATAATGGGTGTGTTCCTTATCTTATCCTAGTGTCTAAACCCTTCTCCATGGCTGGACCCCCAAATAATATTCCTTTACGTGCTAATGGGTAACTAGAGAGTGGGATAGGTTTAATCACTACCCTAACCCTAACGCGTACCCTAACCCTAACCCCTACCCTTACACTAACACGTACCCTAATCCTAACCCGTACCCTAAACCGAACCCTAACCCTAACACTCACCCTAACCCTAACCCTAACCCATACCCTACGCCGTACCCGAAGCCCTCCCCGAACCCGTACCCTAAGCCGTACCCGAAGCCTAACCCTAAGGCTAACCCTAACCCTAGGCTACCCTTGACTGCTTCTGCCACCAATGAATTTCCTAAGCACTAGTGTTTTAAGGAACAGCTTAAAAAGAGAATCCTAATGTGATTTCTTTATAATGGGTGTGTTCCTTATCTAATCCTAGTGTCTAAACTCTTCTCCATGGCTGGACCCCCAATTAATATTCCTTTATGTGCTAAGGGGTATCGAGAGAGTGGGATAGGTTTAATCACTACCCTAACCCTAACGCGTACCCTAACCCTAACCCCTACCCTTACCCTAACACGTACCCTAATCCTAACCCGTTCCCTAAACCGAGCCCTAACCCTAACACTAACCCTAAGCCTAACCCTAACCCATACCCTACGCCGTACCCGAAGCCCTCCCCGAACCCGTACCCTAAGCCGTACCCGAAGCCTAACCCTAAGCCTAACCCTAACCCTAGGCTACCCTTGACTGCTTCTGCCTCCAATAGATTTCCTAAGCACTAGTGTTTTAAGGAACAGCTTAAAAAGAGAATCCTAATGTGATTTCTTTATAATGTGTGTGTTCCTTATCTTATCCTAGTGTTTAAACTCTTCTCCGTGGCTGGACCCCCAAATAATATTCCTTTACGTGCTAAGGGGTAACTAGAGAGTGGGATAGGTTTAATAACTACCCTAACCCTAACGCGTACCCTAACGCTAACCCCTACCCTAACCCTAACACGTACCCTAATCCTAACCCGTACCCTAACCGAGCCCTAACCCTAACACTAACCCTAACCCCAACCCTAACCCATACCCTACGCCGTGCCCGAAGCCCTCCCCGAACCCGTACCCTAAGCCGTACCCTAAGCCTAACCCTAAGCCTAACCCTAACCCTAGGCTACCCTTGACTGCTTCTGCCTCCAATAGATTTCCTAAGCCCTAGTGTTTTAAGGAACAGCTTAAAAAGAGAATCCTAATGTGATTTCTTTATAATGGGTGTGTTTCTTATCTTATCCTAGTGTCTAAACTCTTCTCCATGGCTGGACCCCCAAATAATATTCCTTTACGTGCTAAGGGGTAACTAGAGAGTGGGATAGGTTTAATAACTACCCTTACCCTAACGCGTACCCTAACGCTAACCCCTACCCTAACCCTAACACATACCCTAATCCTAACCCGTACCCTAAACCGAGCCCTAACCCTAACACTAACCCTAACCTTAACACTAACCCATACCCTACGCCGTACCCGAAGCCCTCCCCGAACCCGTACCCTAAGCCGTACCCTAAGCCTAACCCTAAGCCTAACCCTAACCCTAGGCTACCCTTGACTGCTTCTGCCTCCAATAGATTTCCTAAGCACTAGTGTTTTAAGGAACAGCTTAAAAAGAGAATCCTAATATTATTTCTTTATAATGTGTGTGTTCCTTATATTATCTTAGTGTCTAAACTCTTCTTCATGGCTGGACCCCCAAATAATATTCCTTTACGTGCTAAGGGGTATCTAGAGAGTGGGATAGGTTTAATAACTACCCTAACCGTAACGCGTACCCTAACCCTAACCCCTACCCTAACACTAACATGTACCCTAAACCTAACCCGTCCCCTAAACCGAGCCCTAACCCTAACACTAACCCTAACCCTAACCGTAACCCATACCCTACGCCGTACCCGAAGCCCTCCCCGAACACGTACCCTAAGCCGTACCCTAAGCCTAACCCTAAGCCTAACCCTAACCCTAGGCTACCCTTGACTGCTGATGCCTCCAATAGATTTCCTAAGCACTAGTGTTTTAAGGAACAGCTTAAAAAGAGAATCCTAATGTGATTTCTTTATAATGGGTGTGTTCCTTATCTTATCCTAGTGTCTAAACTCTTCTCCATGGCTGGACCCCCAAGTAATATTCCTTTACGTGCTAAGGGGTAACTAGAGAGTGGAATAGGTTTAATAACTACCCTATCCGTAACACGTACCCTAACCCTAACCCCTACCCTAACACTAACACGAACCCTAATCCTAACCCGTACCCTAAACCGAGCCCTAACCCTAACCCTAACCCTAACCCTAACCCATACCCTACGCCGTACCCGAAGCCCTCCCCGAACCCGTACCCTAAGCCGTACCCTAAGCCTAACCCTAAGCCTAACCCTAACCCTAGGCTACCCTTGACTGCTTCTGCCTCCAATAGATTTCCTAAGCACTAGTGTTTTAAGGAACAGCTTAAAAAGAGAATCCTAATGTGATTTCTTTATAATGTGTGTGTTCCTTATCTTATCCTAGTGTCTAAACTCTTCTCCATGGCTGGACCCCCAAATAATATTCCTTTACGTGCTAAGGGGTAACTAGAGAGTGGGATAGGTTTAATAACTACCCTAACCCTAACGCGTAACCTAACGCTAACCCCTACCCTAACCCTAACACGTACCCTAATCCTAACCCGTACCCTAAACCGAGCCCTAACCCTAACACTAACCCTAACCCTAACCCTAACCCATACCCTACGCCGTGCCCGAAGCCCTCCCCGAACCCGTACCCTAAGCCGTACCCTAAGCCTAACCCTAAGCCTAACCCTAACCCTAGGCTACCCTTGACTGCTCCTGCCTCCAATAGATTTCCTAAGCCCTAGTGTTTTAAGGAACAGCTTAAAAAGAGAATCCTAATGTGATTTCTTTATAATGGGTGTGTTCCTTATCTTATCCTAGTGTCTAAACTCTTCTCCATGGCTGGACCCCCTAATAATATTCCTTTATGTGCTAAGGGGTAACTAGAGAGTGGGATAGGTTTAATAACTACCCTAACCCTAACGCGTACCCTAACCCTAACCCCTACCCTAACCCTAACACGTACACTAATCCTAACCCGTACCCTAAACCGAGCCCTAACCCTAACACTAACCCTAACCCTAACCCTAACCCATACCCTACGCCGTACCCGAAGCCCTCCCCGAACCCGTACCCTAAGCCGTACCCTAAGCCTAACCCTAAGCCTAACCCTAACCCTAGGCTACCCTTGACTGCTTCTGCCTCCAATAGATTTCCTAAGCACTAGTGTTTTAAGGAACAGCTTAAAAAGAGAATCCTAATGTGATTTCTTTATAATGGGTGTGTTCCTTATCTTATCCTAGTGTCTAAACTCTTCTCCATGGCTGGACCCCCAAATAATATTCCTTTACGTGCTAATGGGTAACTAGAGAGTGGGATAGGTTTAATAACTACCCTATCCGTAACACGTACCCTAACCCTCACCCCTACCCTAACGCTAACACGAACCCTAATCCTAACCCGTACCCTAAAACGAGCCCTAACCCTAACACTAAACCTAACCCTAACCCTAACCTATACCCTACGCCGTACCCGAAGCCCTCCCCGAACACGTACCCTAAGCCGTACCCTAAGCCTAACCCTAACCCTAGGCTACCCTTGACTGCTTCTGCCTCCAATAGATTTCCTAAGCACTAGTGTTTTAAGGAGCAGCTTAAAAAGAGAATCCTAATGTGATTTCTTTATAATGGGTCTGTTCCTTATCTAATCCTAGTGTCTAAACTCTTCTCCATGGCTGGACCCCCAAATAATATTCCTTTATGTGCTAAGGGGTATCGAGAGAGTGGGATAGGTTTAATCACTACCCTAACCCTAACGCATACCCTAACCCTAACCCCTACCCTTACCCTAACACGTACCCTAATCCTAACCCGTACCCTAAACCGAGCCCTAACCCTAACACTAACCCTAACCCTAACCCTAACCCATACCATACGCCGTACCCGAAGCCCTGCCCGAACCCGTACCCTAAGCCGTACCCGAAGCCTAACCCTAAGCCTAACCCTAACCCTAGGCTACCCTTGACTGCTTATGCCTCCAATAGATTTCCTAAGCACTAGTGTTTTAAGGAACAGCTTAAAAAGAGAATCCTAATGTGATTTCTTTATAATGGGTGTGTTCCTTATCTTATCCTAGTGTCTAAACACTTCTCCATGGCTGGACCCCGTAATAATATTCCTTTACGTGCTAAGGGGTATCTAGAGAGTGGGATAGGTTTAATAACTACCCTAACCGTAACGCGTACCCTAACCCTAACCCCTACCCTAACCGTAACATGTACCCTAATCGTAACCCGTACCCTAAACCGAGCCCTAACCCTAACACTAACCCTAACCCTAACCGTAAACCATACCCTACGCCGTACCCGAAGCCCTCCCCGAACTCGTACCCTAAGCCGTACCCTAAGCCTAACCCTAAGCCTAACCCTAACCCTAGGCTACCCTTGACTGCTTCTGCCTCCAATAGATTTCCTAAGCACTAGTGTTTTAAGGAACAGCTTAAAAAGAGAATCCTAATGTGATTTCTTTATAATGTGTGTGTTCCTTATCTTATCCTAGTGTCTAAACTCTTCTCCATGGCTGGACCCCCAAATAATATTCCTTTACGTGCTAAGGGGTAACTAGAGAGTGGGATAGGTTTAATAACTACCCTAACCCTAACGCGTAACCTAACGCTAACCCCTACCCTAACCCTAACACGTACCCTAATCCTAACCCGTACCCTAAACCGAGCCCTAACCCTAACACTAACCCTAACCCTAACCCTAACCCATACCCTACGCCGTGCCCGAAGCCCTCCCCGAACGCGTACCCTAAGCCGTACCCTAAGCCTAACCCTAAGCCTAACCCTAACCCTAGGCTACCCTTGACTGCTCCTGCCTCCAATAGATTTCCTAAGCCCTAGTGTTTTAAGGAACAGCTTAAAAAGAGAATCCTAATGTGATTTCTTTATAATGGGTGTGTTCCTTATCTTATCCTAGTGTCTAAACTCTTCTCCATGGCTGGACCCCCTAATAATATTCCTTTATGTGCTAAGGGGTAACTAGAGAGTGGGATAGGTTTAATAACTACCCTAACCCTAACGCGTACCCTAACCCTAACCCCTACCCTAACCCTAACACGTACACTAATCCTAACCCGTACCCTAAACCGAGCCCTAACCCTAACACTAACCCTAACCCTAACCCTACCCCATACCCTACGCCGTACCCGAAGCCCTCCCCGAACCCGTACCCTAAGCCGTACCCTAAGCCTAACCCTAAGCCTAACCCTAACCCTAGGCTACCCTTGACTGCTTCTGCCTCCAATAGATTTCCTAAGCACTAGTGTTTTAAGGAACAGCTTAAAAAGAGAATCCTAATGTGATTTCTTTATAATGGGTGTGTTCCTTATCTTATCCTAGTGTCTAAACTCTTCTCCATGGCTGGACCCCCAAATAATATTCCTTTACGTGCTAATGGGTAACTAGAGAGTGGGATAGGTTTAATAACTACCCTATCCGTAACACGTACCCTAACCCTCACCCCTACCCTAACCCTAACACGAACCCTAATCCTAACCCGTACCCTAAAGCGAGCCCTAACCCTAACACTAAACCTAACCCTAACACTAACCCATACCCTACGCCGTACCCGAAGCCCTCCCCGAACACGTACCCTAAGCCGTACCCTAAGCCTAACCCTAACCCTAGGCTACCCTTGACTGCTTCTGCCTCCAATAGATTTCCTAAACACTAGTGTTTTAAGGAGCAGCTTAAAAAGAGAATCCTAATGTGATTTCTTTATAATGGGTCTGTTCCTTATCTAATCCTAGTGTCTAAACTCTTCTCCATGGCTGGACCCCCAAATAATATTCCTTTATGTGCTAAGGGGTATCGAGAGAGTGGGATAGGTTTAATCACTACCCTAACCCTAACGCATACCCTAACCCTAACCCCTACCCTTACCCTAACACGTACCCTAATCCTAACCCGTACCCTAAACCGAGCCCTAACCCTAACACTAACCCTAACCCTAACCCTAACCCATACCCTACGCCGTACCCGAAGCCCTGCCCGAACCCGTACCCTAAGCCGTACCCGAAGCCTAACCCTAAGCCTAACCCTAACCCTAGGCTACCCTTGACTGCTTCTGCCTCCAATAGATTTCCTAAGCACTAGTGTTTTAAGGAACAGCTTAAAAAGAGAATCCTAATGTGATTTCTTTATAATGGGTGTGTTCCTTATCTTATCCTAGTGTCTAAACACTTCTCCATGGCTGGACCCCGTAATAATATTCCTTTACGTGCTAAGGGGTATCTAGAGAGTGGGATAGGTTTAATAACTACCCTAACCGTAACGCGTACCCTAACCCTAACCCCTACCCTAACCGTAACATGTACCCTAATCGTAACCCGTACCCTAAACCGAGCCCTAACCCTAACACTAACCCTAACCCTAACCGTAAACCATACCCTACGCCGTACCCGAAGGCCTCCCCGAACACGTACCCTAAGCCGTACCCTAAGCCTAACCGTAAGCCTAACCCTAACCCTAGGCTACCCTTGACTGCTTCTGCCTCCAATAGATTTCCTAAGCACTAGTGTTTTAAGGAACAGCTTAAAAAGAGAATCCTAATGTGATTTCTTTATATTGTGTGTGTTCCTTATATTATCTTAGTGTCTAAACTCTTCTCCATGGCTGGACCCCCTAATAATATTCCTTTACGTGCTAAGGGGTATCTAGAGAGTGGGATAGGTTTAATGACTACCCTAACCCTAACGCGTACCCTAACCCTAACCCCTACCCTAACCCTAACACGTACCCTAATCCTAACCCGTACCCTAAACCGAGCCCTAACCCTAACACTAACCCTAACCCTAACCCTAACCCATACCCTACGCCGTATCCGAAGCCCTCCCCGAAGACGTACCCTAAGCCGTACCCTAAGCCTAACCCTAAGCCTAACCCTAACCCTAGGCTACCCTTGACTGCTTCTGCCTCCAATAGATTTCCTAAGCACTAGTGTTTTAAGGAACATCTTAAAAAGAGAATCCTAATGTGATTTCTTTATAATGGGTGTGTTCCTTATCTAATCCTAGTGTCTAAACTCTTCTCCATGGCTGGACCCCCAAATAATATTCCTTTATGTGCTAAGGGGTATCGAGAGAGTGGGATAGGTTTAATCACTACCCTAACCCTAACGCATACCCTAACCCTAACCCCTACCCTTACACTAACACGTACCCTAATCCTAACCCGTACCCTAAACCGAGCCCTAACCCTAACACTAACCCTAACCCTAACCCTAACCCATACCCTACGCCGTATCCGAAGCCCTCCCCGAAGACGTACCCTAAGCCGTACCCGAAGCCTAACCCTAAGCCTAACCCTAACCCTAGGCTACCCTTGACTGCTTCTGCCTCCAATAGATTTCCTAAGCACTAGTGTTTTAAGGAACAGCTTAAAAAGAGAATCCTAATGTGATTTCTTTATAATGGGTGTGTTCCTTATCTTATCCTAGTGTCTAAACTCTTCTCCATGGCTGGACCCCCAAATAATATTCCTTTACGTGCTAATGGGTAACTAGAGAGTGGGATAGGTTTAATAACTACCCTATCCGTAACACGTACCCTAACCCTCACCCCTACCCTAACCCTAACACGAACCCTAATCCTAACCCGTACCCTAAAACGAGCCCTAACCCTAACACTAAACCTAACCCTAACCCTAACCCATACCCTACGCTGTACCCGAAGCCCTCCCCGAACACGTACCCTAAGCCTAACCCTAAGCCTAACCCTAACCCTAGGCTACCCTTGACTGCTTCTGCCTCCAATAGATTTCCTAAGCACTAGTGTTTTAAGGAACAGCTTAAAAAGAGAATCCTAATGTGATTTCTTTATAATGGGTGTGTTCCTTATCTAATCCTAGTGTCTAAACTCTTCTCCATGGCTGGACCCCCAAATAATATTCCTTTATGTGCTAAGTGGTATCGAGAGAGTGGGATAGGTTTAATCACTACCCTAACCCTAACGCGTACACTAACCCTAACCCCTACCCTTACACTAACACGTACCCTAATCCTAAACCGTACCCTAAACCGAGCCCTAACCCTAACACTAACCCTAACCCTAACCCTAACCCATACCCTACGCCGTACCCGAAGCCCTCCCCGAACTCGTACCCTAAGCCGTACCCGAAGCCTAACCCTAAGGCTAACCCTAACCCTAGGCTACCCTTGACTGCTTCTGCCTCCAATAGATTTCCTAAGCACTAGTGTTTTAAGGAACAGCTTAAAAAGAGAATCCTAATGTGATTTCTTTATAATGTGTGTGTTCCTTATATTACCTTAGTGTCTAAACTCTTCTCCATGGCTGGACCCCCAAATAATATTCCTTTAAGTACTAAGGGGTATCTAGAGAGTGGGATAGGTTTAATAACTACCCTAACCCTAACGCGTACCCTAACCCTAACCCCTACCCTAACCCTAACACGTACCCTAATCCTAACCCGTACCCTAAACCGAGCCCTAACCCTAACACTAACCGTAACCCTAACCCTAACCCATACCCTACGCCGTACCCGAAGCCATCCCCGAACCCGTACCCTAAGCCGTACCCTAAGCCTAACCCTAAGCCTAACCCTAACCCTAGGCTACCCTTGACTGCTTCTGCCTCCAATGAATTTCCTAAGCACTAGTGTTTTAAGGAACAGCTTAAAAAGAGAATCCTAATGTGATTTCTTTATAATGGGTGTGTTCCTTATCTAATCCTAGTGTCTAAACTCTTCTCCATGGCTGGACCCCCAAATAATATTCCTTTATGTGCTAAGGGGTATCGAGAGAGTGGGATAGGTTTAATCACTACCCTAACCCTAACGCGTACCCTAACCCTAACCCCTACCCTTACCCTAACACGTACCCTAATCCTAACCCGTACCCTAAACCGAGCCCTAACCCTAACACTAACCCTAAGCCTAACCCTAACCCATACCCTACGCCGTGCCCGAAGCCCTCCCCGAACCCGTACCCTAAGCCGTACCCTAAGCCTAATCCTAAGCCTAACCCTAACCCTAGGCTACCCTTGACTGCTTCTGCCTCCAATAGATTTCCTAAGCCCTAGTGTTTTAAGGAACAGCTTAAAAAGAGAATCCTAATGTGATTTCTTTATAATGGGTGTGTTTCTTATCTTATCCTAGTGTCTAAACTCTTCTCCATGGCTGGACCCCCAAATAATATTCCTTTACGTGCTAAGGGGTATCTAGAGAGTGGGATAGGTTTAATAACTACCCTAACCGTAACGCGTACCCTAACCCTAACCCCTACCCTAACCCTAACATGTACCCTAATCCCAACCCGTCCCCTAAACCGAGCCCTAACCCTAACACTAACCCTAACCCTAACCGTAACCCATAACCTACGCCGTACCCGAAGCCCTCCCCGAACACGTACCCTAAGCCGTACCCTAAGCCTAACCGTAAGCCTAACCCTAACCCTAGGCTACCCTTGACTGCTTCTGCCTCCAATAGATTTCCTAAGCACTAGTGTTTTAAGGAACAGCTTAAAAAGAGAATCCTAATGTGATTTCTTTATAATGAGTGTGTTCCTTATATTACCTTAGTGTCTAAACTCTTCTCGATGGCTGGACCCCCAAATAATGTTCCTTTACGTACTAAGGCGTATCTAGAGAGTGGGATAGGTTTAATAACTACCCTAACCCTAACGCGTACCCTAACCCTAACCCCTACCCTAACCCTAACACGTACCCTAATCCTAACCCGTACCCTAAACCGAGCCCTAACCCTAACACTAACCGTAACCCTAACCCTAACCCATACCCTACGCCGTACCCGAAGCCCTCCCCGAACCCGTACCCTAAGCCGTACCCTAAGCCTAACCCTAAGCCTAACCCTAACCCTAGGCTACCCTTGACTGCTTTTGCCTCCAATGAATTGCCTAAGCACTAGTGTTTTAAGGAACAGCTTAAAAAGAGAATCCTAATGTGATTTCTTTATAATGGGTGTGATCCTTATCTAATCCTAGTGTCTAAACTCTTCTCCATGGCTGGACCCCCAAATAATATTCCTTTATGTGCTAAGGGGTATCGAGAGAGTGGGATAGGTTTAATCACTACCCTAACCCTAACGCGTACCCTAACCCTAACCCCTACCCTTACCCTAACACGTACCCTAATCCTAACCCGTACCCTAAACCGAGCCCTAACCCTAACACTAACCCTAACCCTAACCCTAACCCATACCCTACGCCGTACCCGAAGCCCTCCCCGAACCCGTACCCTAAGCCGTACCCGAAGCCTAACCCTAAGGCTAACCCTAACCCTAGGCTACCCTTGACTGCTTCTGCCTCCAATAGATTTCCTAAGCACTAGTGTTTTAAGGAACAGCTTAAAAAGAGAATCCTAAAGTGATTTCTTTATAATGTGTGTGTTCCTTATCTTATCCTAGTGTCTAAACTCTTCTCCATGGCTGGACCCCCAAATAATATTCCTTTACGTGCTAAGGGGTAACTAGAGAGTGGGATAGGTTTAATAACTACCCTAACCCTAACGCGTACCCTAACGCTAACCCCTACCCTAACCCTAACACGTACCCTAATCCTAACCCGTACCCTAACCGAGCCCTAACCCTAACACTAACCCTAACCCTAACCCTAACCCATACCCTACGCCGTGCCCGATGCCCTCCCCGAACCCGTACCCTAAGCCGTACCCTAAGCCTAACCCTAAGCCTAACCCTAACCCTAGGCTACCCTTGACTGCTTCTGCCTCCAATAGATTTCCTAAGCCCTAGTGTTTTAAGGAACAGCTTAAAAAGAGAATCCTAATGTGATTTCTTTATAATGGGTGTGTTCCTTATCTTATCCTAGTGTCTAAACTCTTCTCCATGGCTGGACCCCCAAATAATATTCCTTTACGTGCTAAGGGGTAACTAGAGAGTGGGATAGGTTTAATAACTACCCTAACCCTAACGCGTACCCTAACGCTAACCCCTACCCTAACCCTAACACGTACCCTAATCCTAACCCGTACCCTAACCGAGCCCTAACCCTAACACTAACCCTAACCCTAACCCTAACCCATACCCTACGCCTTGCCCGAAGCCCTCCCCGAACCCGTACCCTAAGCCGTACCCTAAGCCTAACCCTAAGCCTAACCCTAACCCTAGGCTACCCTTGACTGCTTCTGCCTCCAATAGATTTCCTAAGCCCTAGTGTTTTAAGGAACAGCTTAAAAAGAGAATCCTAATGTGATTTCTTTATAATGGGTGTGTTCCTTATCTTATCCTAGTGTCTAAACTCTTCTCCATGGCTGGACCCCCAAATAATATTCCTTTACGTGCTAACGGGTAACTAGAGAGTGGGATAGGTTTAATAACTACCCTTACCCTAACGCGTACCCTAACGCTAACCCCTACCCTAACCCTAACACGTACCCTAATCCTAACCCGTACCCTAAAACGATCCCTAACCCTAACACTAAACCTAACCCTAACCCTAACCCATACCCTACGCCGTACCCGAAGCCCTCCCCGAACCCGTACCCTAAGCCGTACCCTAAGCCTAACCCTAAGCCTAACCCTAACCCTAGGCTACCCTTGACTGCTTCTGCCTCCAATACATTTCCTAAGCACTAGTGTTTTAAGGAACAGCTTAAAAAGAGAATCCTAATGTGATTTCTTTATAATGGGTGTGTTCCTTATCTAATCCTAGTGTCTAAACTCTTCTCCATGGCTGGACCCCCAAATAATATTCCTTTATGTGCTAAGGGGTATCGAGAGAGTGGGATAGGTTTAATCACTACCCTAACCCTAACGCGTACCCTAACCCTAACCCCTACCCTTACACTAACACGTACCCTAATCCTAACCCGTACCCTAAACCGAGCCCTAACCCTAACACTAACCCTAACCCTAACCCTAACACATACCCTACGCCGTACCCGAAGCCCTCCCCGAACCCGTACCCTAAGCCGTACCCGAAGCCTAACCCTAAGGCTAACCCTAACCCTAGGCTACCCTTGACTGCTTCTGCCTCCAATAGATTTCCTAAGCACTAGTGTTTTAAGGAACAGCTTAAAAAGAGAATCCTAATGTGATTTCTTTATAATGTGTGTGTTCCTTATATTACCTTAGTGTCTAAACTCTTCTCCATGGCTGGACCCCCAAATAATGTTCCTTTAAGTACTAAGGGGTATCTAGAGAGTGGGATAGGTTTAATAACTACCCTAACCCTAACGCGTACCCTAACCCTAACCCCTACACTAACCCTAACACGTACCCTAATCCTAACCCGTACCCTAAACCGAGCCCTAACCCTAACACTAACCGTAACCCTAACCCTAACCCATACCCTACGCCGTACCCGAAGCCCTCCCCGAACCCGTACCCTAAGCCGTACCCTAAGCCTAACCCTAAGCCTAACCCTAACCCTAGGCTACCCTTGACTGCTTCTGCCTCCAATACATTTCCTAAGCACTAGTGTTTTAAGGAACAGCTTAAAAAGAGAATACTAATGTGATTTCTTTATAATGGGTGTGTTCCTTATCTAATCCTAGTGTCTAAACTCTTCTCCATGGCTGGACCCCCAAATAATATTCCTTTATGTGCTAAGGGGTATCGAGAGAGTGGGATAGGTTTAATCACTACCCTAACCCTAACGCGTACCCTAACCCTAACCCCTACCCTTACCCTAACACGTACCCTAATCCAAACCCGTACCCTAAACCGAGCCCTAACCCTAACACTAACCCTAAGCCTAACCCTAACCCATACCCTACGCCGTACCCGAAGCCCTCCCCGAACCCGTACCCTAAGCCGTACCAGAAGCCTAACCCTAAGCCTAACCCTAACCCTAGGCTACCCTTGACTGCTTCTGCCTCCAATAGATTTCCTAAGCACTAGTGTTTTAAGGAACAGCTTAAAAAGAGAATCCTAATGTGATTTCTTTATAATGTGTGTGTTCCTTATCTTATCCTAGTGTCTAAACTCTTCTCCGTGGCTGGACCCCCAAATAATATTCCTTTACGTGCTAAGGGGTAACTAGAGAGTGGGATAGGTTTAATAACTACCCTAACCCTAACGCGTACCCTAACGCTAACCCCTACCCTAACCCTAACACGTACCCTAATCCTAACCCGTACCCTAACCGAGCCCTAACCCTAACACTAACCCTAACCCTAACCCTAACCCATACCCTACGCCGTGCCCGAAGCCCTCCCCGAACCCGTACCCTAAGCCGTACCCTAAGCCTAACCCTAAGCCTAACCCTAACCCTAAGCTACCCTTGACTGCTTCTGCCTCCAATAGATTTCCTAAGCACTAGTGTTTTAAGGAACAGCTTAAAAAGAGAATCCTAATATTATTTCTTTATAATGTGTGTGTTCCTTATATTATCTTAGTGTCTAAACTCTTCTCCATGGCTGGACCCCCAAATAATATTCCTTTACGTGCTAAGGGGTATCTAGAGAGTGGGATAGGTTTAATAACTACCCTAACCGTAACGCGTACCCTAACCCTAACCCCTACCCTAACCCTAACATGTACCCTAATCCTAACCCGTACCCTAAACCGAGCCCTAACCCTAACACTAACCCTAACCCTAACCGTAACCCATACCCTACGCCGTACCCGAAGCCCTCCCCGAACATGTACCCTAAGCCGTACCCTAAGCCTAACCGTAAGCCTAACCCTAACCCTAGGCTACCCTTGACTGCTTCTGCCTCCAATAGATTTCCTAAGCACTAGTGTTTTAAGGAACAGCTTAAAAAGAGAATCCTAATGTGATTTCTTTATAATGTGTGTGTTCCTTATATTATCTTAGTGTCTAAACTGTTCTCCATGGCTGGACCACCTAATAATATTCCTTTACGTGCTAAGGGGTATCTAGAGAGTGGGATAGGTTTAATAACTACCCTAACCCTAACGCGTACCCTAACCCTAACTCCTACCCTAACCCTAACACGTACCCTAATCCTAACCCGTACCCTAAACCGAGCCCTAACCCTAACACTAACCCTAACCCTAACCCTAACCCATACCCTACGCCGTACCCGAAGCCCTCCCCGAAGCCGTACCCTAAGCCGTACCCTAAGCCTAACCCTAAGCCTAACCCTAACCCTAGGCTACCCTTGACTGCTTCTGCCTCCAATAGATTTCCTAAGCACTAGTGTTTTAAGGAACAGCTTAAAAAGAGAATCCTAAAGTGATTTCTTTATAATGTGTGTGTTCCTTATCTTATCCTAGTGTCTAAACTCTTCTCCATGGCTGGACCCCCAAATAATATTCCTTTACGTGCTAAGGGGTAACTAGAGAGTGGGATAGGTTTAATAACTACCCTAACCCTAACGCGTACCCTAACGCTAACCCCTACCCTAACCCTAACACGTACCCTAATCCTAACCCGTACCCTAACCGAGCCCTAACCCTAACACTAAACCTAACCCTAACCCTAACCCATACCCTACGCCGTACCCGAAGCCCTCCCCGAACCCGTACCCTAAGCCGTACCCTAAGCCTAACCCTAAGCCTAACCCTAACCCTAGGCTACCCTTGACTGCTTCTGCCTCCAATACATTTCCTAAGCACTAGTGTTTTAAGGAACAGCTTAAAAAGAGAATCCTAATGTGATTTCTTTATAATGGGTGTGTTCCTTATCTAATCCTAGTGTCTAAACTCTTCTCCATGGCTGGACCCCCAAATAATATTCCTTTATGTGCTAAGGGGTATCGAGAGAGTGGGATAGGTTTAATCACTACCCTAACCCTAACGCGTACCCTAACCCTAACCCCTACCCTTACCCTAACACGTACCCTAATCCAAACCCGTACCCTATACCGAGCCCTAACCCTAACACTAACCCTAAGCCTAACCCTAACCCATACCCTACGCCGTACCCGAAGCCCTCCCCAAACCCGTACCCTAAGCCGTACCCGAAGCCTAACCCTAAGCCTAACCCTAACCCTAGGCTACCCTTGACTGCTTCTGCCTCCAATAGATTTCCTAAGCACTAGTGTTTTAAGGAACAGCTTAAAAAGAGAATCCTAATGTGATTTCTTTATAATGTGTGTGTTCCTTATCTTATCCTAGTGTCTAAACTCTTCTCCGTGGCTGGACCCCCAAATAATATTCCTTTACGTGCTAAGGGGTAACTAGAGAGTGGGATAGGTTTAATAACTACCCTAACCCTAACGCGTACCCTAACCCTAACCCCTACCCTAACCCTAACACGTACCCTAATCTTAACCCGTACCCTAAACCGAGCCCTAACCCTAACACTAACCCTAACCTTAACCCTAACCCATACCCTACGCCGTACCCGAAGCCCTCCCCGAACCCGTACCCTAAGCCGTACCCTAAGCCTAACCCTAAGCCTAACCCTAACCCTAGGCTACCCTTGACTGCTCCTGCCTCCAATAGATTTCCTAAGCCCTAGTGTTTTAAGGAACAGCTTAAAAAGAGAATCCTAATGTGATTTCTTTATAATGGGTGTGTTCCTTATCTTATCCTAGTGTCTAAACTCTTCTCCATGGCTGGACCCCCTAATAATATTCCTTTATGTGCTAAGGGGTAACTAGAGAGTGGGATAGGTTTAATAACTACCCTAACCCTAACGCGTACCCTAACCCTAACCCCTACCCTAACCCTAACACGTACACTAATCCTAACCCGTACCCTAAACCGAGCCCTAACCCTAACACTAACCCTAACCCTAACCCTAACCCATACCCTACGCCGTACCCGAAGCCCTCCCCGAACCCGTACCCTAAGCCGTACCCTAAGCCTAACCCTAAGCCTAACCCTAACCCTAGGCTACCCTTGACTGCTTCTGCCTCCAATAGATTTCCTAAGCACTAGTGTTTTAAGGAACAGCTTAAAAAGAGAATCCTAATGTGATTTCTTTATAATGGGTGTGTTCCTTATCTTATCCTAGTGTCTAAACTCTTCTCCATGGCTGGACCCCCAAATAATATTCCTTTACGTGCTAATGGGTAACTAGAGAGTGGGATAGGTTTAATAACTACCCTATCCGTAACACGTACCCTAACCCTCACCCCTACCCTAACGCTAACACGAACCCTAATCCTAACCCGTACCCTAAAACGAGCCCTAACCCTAACACTAAACCTAACCCTAACCCTAACCCATACCCTACGCCGTACCCGAAGCCCTCCCCGAACACGTACCCTAAGCCGTACCCTAAGCCTAACCCTAACCCTAGGCTACCCTTGACTGCTTCTGCCTCCAATAGATTTCCTAAGCACTAGTGTTTTAAGGAGCAGCTTAAAAAGAGAATCCTAATGTGATTTCTTTATAATGGGTCTGTTCCTTATCTAATCCTAGTGTCTAAACTCTTCTCCATGGCTGGACCCCCAAATAATATTCCTTTATGTGCTAAGGGGTATCGAGAGAGTGGGATAGGTTTAATCACTACCCTAACCCTAACGCATACCCTAACCCTAACCCCTACCCTTACCCTAACACGTACCCTAATCCTAACCCGTACCCTAAACCGAGCCCTAACCCTAACACTAACCCTAACCCTAACCCTAACCCATACCATACGCCGTACCCGAAGCCCTGCCCGAACCCGTACCCTAAGCCGTACCCGAAGCCTAACCCTAAGCCTAACCCTAACCCTAGGCTACCCTTGACTGCTTATGCCTCCAATAGATTTCCTAAGCACTAGTGTTTTAAGGAACAGCTTAAAAAGAGAATCCTAATGTGATTTCTTTATAATGTGTGTGTTCCTTATCTTATCCTAGTGTCTAAACTCTTCTCCGTGGCTGGACCCCCAAATAATATTCCTTTACGTGCTAAGGGGTAACTAGAGAGTGGGATAGGTTTAATAACTACCCTAACCCTAACGCTTACCCTAACCCTAACCCCTACCCTAACCCTAACACGTACCCTAATCTTAACCCGTACCCTAAACCGAGCCCTAACCCTAACACTAACCCTAACCTTAACCCTAACCCATACCCTACGCCGTACCCGAAGCCCTCCCCGAACCCGTACCCTAAGCCGTACCCTAAGCCTAACCCTAAGCCTAACCCTAACCCTAGGCTACCCTTGACTGCTCCTGCCTCCAATAGATTTCCTAAGCCCTAGTGTTTTAAGGAACAGCTTAAAAAGAGAATCCTAATGTGATTTCTTTATAATGGGTGTGTTCCTTATCTTATCCTAGTGTCTAAACTCTTCTCCATGGCTGGACCCCCTAATAATATTCCTTTATGTGCTAAGGGGTAACTAGAGAGTGGGATAGGTTTAATAACTACCCTAACCCTAACGCGTACCCTAACCCTAACCCCTACCCTAACCCTAACACGTACACTAATCCTAACCCGTACCCTAAACCGAGCCCTAACCCTAACACTAACCCTAACCCTAACCCTAACCCATACCCTACGCCGTACCCGAAGCCCTCCCCGAACCCGTACCCTAAGCCGTACCCTAAGCCTAACCCTAAGCCTAACCCTAACCCTAGGCTACCCTTGACTGCTTCTGCCTCCAATAGATTTCCTAAGCACTAGTGTTTTAAGGAACAGCTTAAAAAGAGAATCCTAATGTGATTTCTTTATAATGGGTGTGTTCCTTATCTTATCCTAGTGTCTAAACTCTTCTCCATGGCTGGACCCCCAAATAATATTCCTTTACGTGCTAATGGGTAACTAGAGAGTGGGATAGGTTTAATAACTACCCTATCCGTAACACGTACCCTAACCCTCACCCCTACCCTAACGCTAACACGAACCCTAATCCTAACCCGTACCCTAAAACGAGCCCTAACCCTAACACTAAACCTAACCCTAACCCTAACCCATACCCTACGCCGTACCCGAAGCCCTCCCCGAACACGTACCCTAAGCCGTACCCTAAGCCTAACCCTAACCCTAGGCTACCCTTGACTGCTTCTGCCTCCAATAGATTTCCTAAGCACTAGTGTTTTAAGGAGCAGCTTAAAAAGAGAATCCTAATGTGATTTCTTTATAATGGGTCTGTTCCTTATCTAATCCTAGTGTCTAAACTCTTCTCCATGGCTGGACCCCCAAATAATATTCCTTTATGTGCTAAGGGGTATCGAGAGAGTGGGATAGGTTTAATCACTACCCTAACCCTAACGCATACCCTAACCCTAACCCCTACCCTTACCCTAACACGTACCCTAATCCTAACCCGTACCCTAAACCGAGCCCTAACCCTAACACTAACCCTAACCCTAACCCTAACCCATACCATACGCCGTACCCGAAGCCCTGCCCGAACCCGTACCCTAAGCCGTACCCGAAGCCTAACCCTAAGCCTAACCCTAACCCTAGGCTACCCTTGACTGCTTATGCCTCCAATAGATTTCCTAAGCACTAGTGTTTTAAGGAACAGCTTAAAAAGAGAATCCTAATGTGATTTCTTTATAATGGGTGTGTTCCTTATCTTATCCTAGTGTCTAAACACTTCTCCATGGCTGGACCCCGTAATAATATTCCTTTACGTGCTAAGGGGTATCTAGAGAGTGGGATAGGTTTAATAACTACCCTAACCGTAACGCGTACCCTAACCCTAACCCCTACCCTAACCGTAACATGTACCCTAATCGTAACCCGTACCCTAAACCGAGCCCTAACCCTAACACTAACCCTAACCCTAACCGTAAACCATACCCTACGCCGTACCCGAAGCCCTCCCCGAACCCGTACCCTAAGCCGTACCCTAAGCCTAACCCTAAGCCTAACCCTAACCCTAGGCTACCCTTGACTGCTTCTGCCTCCAATAGATTTCCTAAGCACTAGTGTTTTAAGGAACAGCTTAAAAAGAGAATCCTAATGTGATTTCTTTATAATGTGTGTGTTCCTTATCTTATCCTAGTGTCTAAACTCTTCTCCATGGCTGGATCCCCAAATAATATTCCTTTACGTGCTAAGGGGTAACTAGAGAGTGGGATAGGTTTAATAACTACCCTAACCCTAACGCGTAACCTAACGCTAACCCCTACCCTAACCCTAACACGTACCCTAATCCTAACCCGTACCCTAAACCGAGCCCTAACCCTAACACTAACCCTAACCCTAACCCTAACCCATACCCTACGCCGTGCCCGAAGCCCTCCCCGAACCCGTACCCTAAGCCGTACCCTAAGCCTAACCCTAAGCCTAACCCTAACCCTAGGCTACCCTTGACTGCTCCTGCCTCCAATAGATTTCCTAAGCCCTAGTGTTTTAAGGAACAGCTTAAAAAGAGAATCCTAATGTGATTTCTTTATAATGGGTGTGTTCCTTATCTTATCCTAGTGTCTAAACTCTTCTCCATGGCTGGACCCCCTAATAATATTCCTTTATGTGCTAAGGGGTAACTAGAGAGTGGGATAGGTTTAATAACTACCCTAACCCTAACGCGTACCCTAACCCTAACCCCTACCCTAACCCTAACACGTACACTAATCCTAACCCGTACCCTAAACCGAGCCCTAACCCTAACACTAACCCTAACCCTAACCCTACCCCATACCCTACGCCGTACCCGAAGCCCTCCCCGAACCCGTACCCTAAGCCGTACCCTAAGCCTAACCCTAAGCCTAACCCTAACCCTAGGCTACCCTTGACTGCTTCTGCCTCCAATAGATTTCCTAAGCACTAGTGTTTTAAGGAACAGCTTAAAAAGAGAATCCTAATGTGATTTCTTTATAATGGGTGTGTTCCTTATCTTATCCTAGTGTCTAAACTCTTCTCCATGGCTGGACCCCCAAATAATATTCCTTTACGTGCTAATGGGTAACTAGAGAGTGGGATAGGTTTAATAACTACCCTATCCGTAACACGTACCCTAACCCTCACCCCTACCCTAACCCTAACACGAACCCTAATCCTAACCCGTACCCTAAAGCGAGCCCTAACCCTAACACTAAACCTAACCCTAACACTAACCCATACCCTACGCCGTACCCGAAGCCCTCCCCGAACACGTACCCTAAGCCGTACCCTAAGCCTAACCCTAACCCTAGGCTACCCTTGACTGCTTCTGCCTCCAATAGATTTCCTAAACACTAGTGTTTTAAGGAGCAGCTTAAAAAGAGAATCCTAATGTGATTTCTTTATAATGTGTGTGTTCCTTATATTATCTTAGTGTCTAAACTCTTCTCCATGGCTGGACCCCCAAATAATATTCCTTTACGTGCTAAGGGGTATCTAGAGAGTGGGATAGGTTTAATGACTACCCTAACCCTAACGCGTACCCTAACCCTAACCCCTACCCTAACCCTAACACGTACCCTAATCCTAACCCGTACCCTAAACCGAGCCCTAACCCTAACACTAACCCTAACCCTAACCCTAACCCATACCCTACGCCGTATCCGAAGCCCTCCCCGAAGACGTACCCTAAGCCGTACCCTAAGCCTAACCCTAAGCCTAACCCTAACCCTAGGCTACCCTTGACTGCTTCTGCCTCCAATAGATTTCCTAAGCACTAGTGTTTTAAGGAACAGCTTAAAAAGAGAATCCTAATGTGATTTCTTTATAATGGGTGTGTTCCTTACCTTATCCTAGTGTCTAAACTCTTCTCCATGGCTGGACCCCCAAATAATATTCCTTTACGTGCTAATGGGTAACTAGAGAGTGGGATAGGTTTAATAACTACCCTATCCGTAACACGTACCCTAACCCTCACCCCTACCCTAACCCTAACACGAACCCTAATCCTAACCCGTACCCTAAAACGAGCCCTAAACCTAACACTAAACCTAACCCTAACCCTAACCCATACCCTACGCCGTACCCGAAGCCCTCCCCGAACACGTACCCTAAGCCGTACCCTAAGCCTAACCCTAAGCCTAACCCTAACCCTAGGCTACCCTTGACTGCTTCTGCCTCCAATAGATTTCCTAAGCACTAGTGTTTTAAGGAACATCTTAAGAAGAGAATCCTAATGTGATTTCTTTATAATGGGTGTGTTCCTTATCTAATCCTAGTGTCTAAACTCTTCTCCATGGCTGGACCCCCAAATAATATTCCTTTATGTGCTAAGGGGTATCGAGAGAGTGGGATAGGTTTAATCACTACCCTAACCCTAACGCGTACCCTAACCCTAACCCCTACCCTTACACTAACACGTACCCTAATCCTAACCCGTACCCTAAACCGAGCCCTAACCCTAACACTAACCCTAACCCTAACCCTAACCCATACCCTACGCCGTACCCGAAGCCCTCCCCGAACCCGTACCCTAAGCCGTACCCTAAGCCTAACCCTAAGCCTAACCCTAACCCTAGGCTACCCTTGACTGCTTCTGCCTCCAATAGATTTCCTAAGCACTAGTGTTTTAAGGAACAGCTTAAAAAGAGAATCCTAATGTGATTTCTTTATAATGGGTGTGTTCCTTATCTTATCCTAGTGTCTAAACTCTTCTCCATGGCTGGACCCCCAAATAATATTCCTTTACGTGCTAATGGGTAACTAGAGAGTGGGATAGGTTTAATAACTACCCTATCCGTAACACGTACCCTAACCCTCACCCCTACCCTAACGCTAACACGAACCCTAATCCTAACCCGTACCCTAAAACGAGCCCTAACCCTAACACTAAACCTAACCCTAACCCTAACCCATACCCTACGCCGTACCCGAAGCCCTCCCCGAACACGTACCCTAAGCCGTACCCTAAGCCTAACCCTAACCCTAGGCTACCCTTGACTGCTTCTGCCTCCAATAGATTTCCTAAGCACTAGTGTTTTAAGGAGCAGCTTAAAAAGAGAATCCTAATGTGATTTCTTTATAATGGGTCTGTTCCTTATCTAATCCTAGTGTCTAAACTCTTCTCCATGGCTGGACCCCCAAATAATATTCCTTTATGTGCTAAGTGGTATCGAGAGAGTGGGATAGGTTTAGTCACTACCCTAACCCTAACGCGTACCCTAACCCTAACCCCTACCCTTACACTAACACGTACCCTAATCCTAACCCGTACCCTAAACCGAGCCCTAACCCTAACACTAACCCTAACCCTAACCCTAACCCATACCCTACGCCGTACCCGAAGCCCTCCCCGAACTCGTACCCTAAGCCGTACCCGAAGCCTAACCCTAAGTCTAACCCTAACCCTAGGCTACCCTTGACTGCTTCTGCCTCCAATAGATTTCCTAAGCACTAGTGTTTTAAGGAACAGCTTAAAAAGAGAATCCTAATGTGATTTCTTTATAATGTGTGTGTTCCTTATATTACCTTAGTGTCTAAACTCTTCTCCATGGCTGGACCCCCAAATAATATTCCTTTAAGTACTAAGGGGTATCTAGAGAGTGGGATAGGTTTAATAACTACCCTAACCCTAACGCGTACCCTAACCCTAACCCCTACCCTAACCCTAACACGTACCCTAATCCTAACCCGTACCCTAAACCGAGCCCTAACCCTAACACTAACCGTAACCCTAACCCTAACCCATACCCTACGCCGTACCCGAAGCCATCCCCGAACCCGTACCCTAAGCCGTACCCTAAGCCTAACCCTAAGCCTAACCCTAACCCTAGGCTACCCTTGACTGCTTCTGCCTCCAATGAATTTCCTAAGCACTAGTGTTTTAAGGAACAGCTTAAAAAGAGAATCCTAATGTGATTTCTTTATAATGGGTGTGTTCCTTATCTAATCCTAGTGTCTAAACTCTTCTCCATGGCTGGACCCCCAAATAATATTCCTTTATGTGCTAAGGGGTATCGAGAGAGTGGGATAGGTTTAATCACTACCCTAACCCTAACGCATACCCTAACCCTAACCCCTACCCTTACCCTAACACGTACCCTAATCCTAACCCGTACCCTAAACCGAGCCCTAACCCTAACACTAACCCTAAGCCTAACCCTAACCCATACCCTACGCCATGCCCGAAGCCCTCCCCGAACCCGTACCCTAAGCCGTACCCTAAGCCTAACCCTAAGCCTAACCCTAACCCTAGGCTACCCTTGACTGCTTCTGCCTCCAATAGATTTCCTAAGCCCTAGTGTTTTAAGGAACAGCTTAAAAAGAGAATCCTAATGTGATTTCTTTATAATGGGTGTGTTTCTTATCTTATCCTAGTGTCTAAACTCTTCTCCATGGCTGGACCCCCAAATAATATTCCTTTACGTGCTAAGGGGTATCTAGAGAGTGGGATAGGTTTAATAACTACCCTAACCGTAACGCGTACCCTAACCCTAACCCTAACATGTACCCTAATCCTAACCCGTCCCCTAAACCGAGCCCTAACCCTAACACTAACCCTAACCCTAACCGTAACCCATAACCTACGCCGTACCCGAAGCCCTCCCCGAACACGTACCCTAAGCCGTACCCTAAGCCTAACACTAAGCCTAACCCTAACCCTAGGCTACCCTTGACTGCTTCTGCCTCCAATAGATTTCCTAAGCACTAGTGTTTTAAGGAAGAGCTTAAAAAGAGAATCCTAATATTATTTCTTTATAATGTGTGTGTTCCTTATATTATCTTAGTGTCTAAACTCTTCTTCATGGCTGGACCCCCAAATAATATTCCTTTACGTGCTAAGGGGTATCTAGAGAGTGGGATAGGTTTAATAACTACCCTAACCGTAACGCGTACCCTAACCCTAACCCCTACCCTAACACTAACATGTACCCTAAACCTAACCCGTCCCCTAAACCGAGCCCTAACCCTAACACTAACCCTAACCCTAACCGTAACCCATACCCTACGCCGTACCCGAAGCCCTCCCCGAACACGTACCCTAAGCCGTACCCTAAGCCTAACCCTAACCCTAGGCTACCCTTGACTGCTTCTGCCTCCAATAGATTTCCTAAGCACTAGTGTTTTAAGGAACAGCTTAAAAAGAGAATCCTAATGTGATTTCTTTATAATGTGTGTGTTCCTTATATTACCTTAGTGTCTAAACTCTTCTCCATGGCTGGACCCCCAAATAATGTTCCTTTAAGTACTAAGGGGTATCTAGAGAGTGGGATAGGTTTAATAACTACCCTAACCCTAACGCGTACCCTAACCCTAACCCCTACCCTAACCCTAACACGTACCCTAATCCTAACCCGTACCCTAAACCGAGCCCTAACCCTAACACTAACCCTAACCCTAACCCTAACCCATACCCTACGCCGTACCCGAAGCCCTCCCCGAACCCGTATCCTAAGCCGTACCCGAAGCCTAACCCTAAGCCTAACCCTAACCCTAGGCTACCCTTGACTGCTTCTGCCTCCAATAGATTTCCTAAGCACTAGTGTTTTAAGGAACAGCTTAAAAAGAGAATCCTAATGTGATTTCTTTATAATGTGTGTGATCCTTATCTTATCCTAGTGTCTAAACTCTTCTCCATGGCTGGACCCCCAAATAATATTCCTGTACGTGCTAAGGGGTAACTAGAGAGTGGGATAGGTTTAATAACTACCCTAACCCTAACGCGTACCCTAACGCTAACCCCTACCCTAACCCTAACACGTACCCTAATCCTAACCCGTACCCTAAACCGAGCCCTAACTCTAACACTAACCCTAACCCTAACCCTAACCCATACCCTACGCCGTGCCCGAAGCCCTCCCCGAACCCGTACCCTAAGCCGTACCCTAAGCCTAACCCTAAGCCTAACCCTAACCCTAGGCTACCCTTGACTGCTGATGCCTCCAATAGATTTCCTAAGCACTAGTGTTTTAAGGAACAGCTTAAAAAGAGAATCCTAATGTGATTTCTTTATAATGGGTGTGTTCCTTATCTTATCCTAGTGTCTAAACTCTTCTCCATGGCTGGACCCCCAAGTAATATTCCTTTACGTGCTAAGGGGTAACTAGAGAGTGGAATAGGTTTAATAACTAACCTATCCGTAACACGTACCCTAACCCTAACCCCTACCCTAACACTAACACGAACCCTAATCCTAACCCGTACCCTAAACCGAGCCCTAACCCTAACCCTAACCCTAACCCTAACCCATACCCTACGCCGTACCCGAAGCCCTCCCCGAACCCGTACCCTAAGCCGTACCCTAAGCCTAACCCTAAGCCTAACGCTAACCCTAGGCTACCCTTGACTGCTTCTGCCTCCAATAGATTTCCTAAGCACTAGTGTTTTAAGGAACAGCTTAAAAAGAGAATCCTAATGTGATTTCTTTATAATGGGTGTGTTCCTTATCTAATCCTAGTGTCTAAACTCTTCTCCATGGCTGGACCCCCAAATAATATTCCTTTATGTGCTAAGGGGTATCGAGAGAGTGGGATAGGTTTAATCACTACCCTAACCCTAACGCGTACCCTAACCCTAACCCCTACCCTTACACTAACACGTACCCTAATCCTAACCCGTACCCTAAACCGAGCCCTAACCCTAACACTAACCCTAACCCTAACCCTAACACATACCCTACGCCGTACCCGAAGCCCTCCCCGAACCCGTACCCTAAGCCGTACCCGAAGCCTAACCCTAAGGCTAACCCTAACCCTAGGCTACCCTTGACTGCTTCTGCCTCCAATAGATTTCCTAAGCACTAGTGTTTTAAGGAACAGCTTAAAAAGAGAATCCTAATGTGATTTCTTTATAATGTGTGTGTTCCTTATATTACCTTAGTGTCTAAACTCTTCTCCATGGCTGGACCCCCAAATAATGTTCCTTTAAGTACTAAGGGGTATCTAGAGAGTGGGATAGGTTTAATAACTACCCTAACCCTAACGCGTACCCTAACCCTAACCCCTACACTAACCCTAACACGTACCCTAATCCTAACCCGTACCCTAAACCGAGCCCTAACCCTAACACTAACCGTAACCCTAACCCTAACCCATACCCTACGCCGTACCCGAAGCCCTCCCCGAACCCGTACCCTAAGCCGTACCCTAAGCCTAACAATAAGCCTAACCCTAACCCTAGGCTACCCTTGACTGCTTCTGCCTCCAATACATTTCCTAAGCACTAGTGTTTTAAGGAACAGCTTAAAAAGAGAATACTAATGTGATTTCTTTATAATGGGTGTGTTCCTTATCTAATCCTAGTGTCTAAACTCTTCTCCATGGCTGGACCCCCAAATAATATTCCTTTATGTGCTAAGGGGTATCGAGAGAGTGGGATAGGTTTAATCACTACCCTAACCCTAACGCGTACCCTAACCCTAACCCCTACCCTTACCCTAACACGTACCCTAATCCAAACCCGTACCCTAAACCGAGCCCTAACCCTAACACTAACCCTAAGCCTAACCCTAACCCATACCCTACGCCGTACCCGAAGCCCTCCCCGAACCCGTACCCTAAGCCGTACCAGAAGCCTAACCCTAAGCCTAACCCTAACCCTAGGCTACCCTTGACTGCTTCTGCCTCCAATAGATTTCCTAAGCACTAGTGTTTTAAGGAACAGCTTAAAAAGAGAATCCTAATGTGATTTCTTTATAATGTGTGTGTTCCTTATCTTATCCTAGTGTCTAAACTCTTCTCCGTGGCTGGACCCCCAAATAATATTCCTTTACGTGCTAAGGGGTAACTAGAGAGTGGGATAGGTTTAATAACTACCCTAACCCTAACGCGTACCCTAACGCTAACCCCTACCCTAACCCTAACACGTACCCTAATCCTAACCCGTACCCTAACCGAGCCCTAACCCTAACACTAACCCTAACCCTAACCCTAACCCATACCCTACGCCGTGCCCGAAGCCCTCCCCGAACCCGTACCCTAAGCCGTACCCTAAGCCTAACCCTAAGCCTAACCCTAACCCTAAGCTACCCTTGACTGCTTCTGCCTCCAATAGATTTCCTAAGCACTAGTGTTTTAAGGAACAGCTTAAAAAGAGAATCCTAATATTATTTCTTTATAATGTGTGTGTTCCTTATATTATCTTAGTGTCTAAACTCTTCTCCATGGCTGGACCCCCAAATAATATTCCTTTACGTGCTAAGGGGTATCTAGAGAGTGGGATAGGTTTAATAACTACCCTAACCGTAACGCGTACCCTAACCCTAACCCCTACCCTAACCCTAACATGTACCCTAATCCTAACCCGTACCCTAAACCGAGCCCTAACCCTAACACTAACCCTAACCCTAACCGTAACCCATACCCTACGCCGTACCCGAAGCCCTCCCCGAACATGTACCCTAAGCCGTACCCTAAGCCTAACCGTAAGCCTAACCCTAACCCTAGGCTACCCTTGACTGCTTCTGCCTCCAATAGATTTCCTAAGCACTAGTGTTTTAAGGAACAGCTTAAAAAGAGAATCCTAATGTGATTTCTTTATAATGTGTGTGTTCCTTATATTACCTTAGTGTCTAAACTCTTCTCCATGGCTGGACCCCCAAATAATGTTCCTTTAAGTACTAAGGGGTATCTAGAGAGTGGGATAGGTTTAATAACTACCCTAACCCTAACGCGTACCCTAACCCTAACCCCTACCCTAACCCTAACACGTACCCTAATCCTAACCCGTACCCTAAACCGAGCCCTAACCCTAACACTAACCCTAACCCTAACCCTAACCCATACCCTACGCCGTACCCGAAGCCCTCCCCGAACCCGTATCCTAAGCCGTACCCGAAGCCTAACCCTAAGCCTAACCCTAACCCTAGGCTACCCTTGACTGCTTCTGCCTCCAATAGATTTCCTAAGCACTAGTGTTTTAAGGAACAGCTTAAAAAGAGAATCCTAATGTGATTTCTTTATAATGTGTGTGATCCTTATCTTATCCTAGTGTCTAAACTCTTCTCCATGGCTGGACCCCCAAATAATATTCCTGTACGTGCTAAGGGGTAACTAGAGAGTGGGATAGGTTTAATAACTACCCTAACCCTAACGCGTACCCTAACGCTAACCCCTACCCTAACCCTAACACGTACCCTAATCCTAACCCGTACCCTAAACCGAGCCCTAACTCTAACACTAACCCTAACCCTAACCCTAACCCATACCCTACGCCGTGCCCGAAGCCCTCCCCGAACCCGTACCCTAAGCCGTACCCTAAGCCTAACCCTAAGCCTAACCCTAACCCTAGGCTACCCTTGACTGCTGATGCCTCCAATAGATTTCCTAAGCACTAGTGTTTTAAGGAACAGCTTAAAAAGAGAATCCTAATGTGATTTCTTTATAATGGGTGTGTTCCTTATCTTATCCTAGTGTCTAAACTCTTCTCCATGGCTGGACCCCCAAGTAATATTCCTTTACGTGCTAAGGGGTAACTAGAGAGTGGAATAGGTTTAATAACTACCCTATCCGTAACACGTACCCTAACCCTAACCCCTACCCTAACACTAACACGAACCCTAATCCTAACCCGTACCCTAAACCGAGCCCTAACCCTAACCCTAACCCTAACCCTAACCCATACCCTACGCCGTACCCGAAGCCCTCCCCGAACCCGTACCCTAAGCCGTACCCTAAGCCTAACCCTAAGCCTAACGCTAACCCTAGGCTACCCTTGACTGCTTCTGCCTCCAATAGATTTCCTAAGCACTAGTGTTTTAAGGAACAGCTTAAAAAGAGAATCCTAATGTGATTTCTTTATAATGGGTGTGTTCCTTATCTAATCCTAGTGTCTAAACTCTTCTCCATGGCTGGACCCCCAAATAATATTCCTTTATGTGCTAAGGGGTATCGAGAGAGTGGGATAGGTTTAATAACTACCCTAACCCTAACGCGTACCCTAACGCTAACCCCTACCCTAACCCTAACACGTACCCTAATCCTAACCCGTACCCTAACCGAGCCCTAACCCTAACACTAACCCTAACCCTAACCCTAACCCATACCCTACGCCGTGCCCGAAGCCCTCCCCGAACCCGTATCCTAAGCCGTACCCTAAGCCTAACCCTAAGCCTAACCCTAACCCTAAGCTACCCTTGACTGCTTCTGCCTCCAATAGATTTCCTAAGCACTAGTGTTTTAAGGAACAGCTTAAAAAGAGAATCCTAATATTATTTCTTTATAATGTGTGTGTTCCTTATATTATCTTAGTGTCTAAACTCTTCTCCATGGCTGGACCCCCAAATAATATTCCTTTACGTGCTAAGGGGTATCTAGAGAGTGGGATAGGTTTAATAACTACCCTAACCGTAACGCGTACCCTAACCCTAACCCCTACCCTAACCCTAACATGTACCCTAATCCTAACCCGTACCCTAAACCGAGCCCTAACCCTAACACTAACCCTAACCCTAACCGTAACCCATACCCTACGCCGTACCCGAAGCCCTCCCCGAACATGTACCCTAAGCCGTACCCTAAGCCTAACCGTAAGCCTAACCCTAACCCTAGGCTACCCTTGACTGCTTCTGCCTCCAATAGATTTCCTAAGCACTAGTGTTTTAAGGAACAGCTTAAAAAGAGAATCCTAATGTGATTTCTTTATAATGTGTGTGTTCCTTATATTATCTTAGTGTCTAAACTGTTCTCCATGGCTGGACCACCTAATAATATTCCTTTACGTGCTAAGGGGTATCTAGAGAGTGGGATAGGTTTAATAACTACCCTAACCCTAACGCGTACCCTAACCCTAACCCCTACCCTAACCCTAACACGTACCCTAATCCTAACCCGTACCCTAAACCGAGCCCTAACCCTAACACTAACCCTAACCCTAACCCTAACCCATACCCTACGCCGTACCCGAAGCCCTCCCCGAAGCCGTACCCTAAGCCGTACCCTAAGCCTAACCCTAAGCCTAACCCTAACCCTAGGCTACCCTTGACTGCTTCTGCCTCCAATAGATTTCCTAAGCACTAGTGTTTTAAGGAACAGCTTAAAAAGAGAATCCTAAAGTGATTTCTTTATAATGTGTGTGTTCCTTATCTTATCCTAGTGTCTAAACTCTTCTCCATGGCTGGACCCCCAAATAATATTCCTTTACGTGCTAAGGGGTAACTAGAGAGTGGGATAGGTTTAATAACTACCCTAACCCTAACGCGTACCCTAACGCTAACCCCTACCCTAACCCTAACACGTACCCTAATCCTAACCCGTACCCTAACCGAGCCCTAACCCTAACACTAAACCTAACCCTAACCCTAACCCATACCCTACGCCGTACCCGAAGCCCTCCCCGAACCCGTACCCTAAGCCGTACCCTAAGCCTAACCCTAAGCCTAACCCTAACGCTAGGCTACCCTTGACTGCTTCTGCCTCCAATACATTTCCTAAGCACTAGTGTTTTAAGGAACAGCTTAAAAAGAGAATCCTAATGTGATTTCTTTATAATGGGTGTGTTCCTTATCTAATCCTAGTGTCTAAACTCTTCTCCATGGCTGGACCCCCAAATAATATTCCTTTATGTGCTAAGGGGTATCGAGAGAGTGGGATAGGTTTAATCACTACCCTAACCCTAACGCGTACCCTAACCCTAACCCCTACCCTTACCCTAACACGTACCCTAATCCAAACCCGTACCCTATACCGAGCCCTAACCCTAACACTAACCCTAAGCCTAACCCTAACCCATACCCTACGCCGTACCCGAAGCCCTCCCCAAACCCGTACCCTAAGCCGTACCCGAAGCCTAACCCTAAGCCTAACCCTAACCCTAGGCTACCCTTGACTGCTTCTGCCTCCAATAGATTTCCTAAGCACTAGTGTTTTAAGGAACAGCTTAAAAAGAGAATCCTAATGTGATTTCTTTATAATGTGTGTGTTCCTTATCTTATCCTAGTGTCTAAACTCTTCTCCGTGGCTGGACCCCCAAATAATATTCCTTTACGTGCTAAGGGGTAACTAGAGAGTGGGATAGGTTTAATAACTACCCTAACCCTAACGCGTACCCTAACCCTAACCCCTACCCTAACCCTAACACGTACCCTAATCTTAACCCGTACCCTAAACCGAGCCCTAACCCTAACACTAACCCTAACCTTAACCCTAACCCATACCCTACGCCGTACCCGAAGCCCTCCCCGAACCCGTACCCTAAGCCGTACCCTAAGCCTAACCCTAAGCCTAACCCTAACCCTAGGCTACCCTTGACTGCTCCTGCCTCCAATAGATTTCCTAAGCCCTAGTGTTTTAAGGAACAGCTTAAAAAGAGAATCCTAATGTGATTTCTTTATAATGGGTGTGTTCCTTATCTTATCCTAGTGTCTAAACTCTTCTCCATGGCTGGACCCCCTAATAATATTCCTTTATGTGCTAAGGGGTAACTAGAGAGTGGGATAGGTTTAATAACTACCCTAACCCTAACGCGTACCCTAACCCTAACCCCTACCCTAACCCTAACACGTACACTAATCCTAACCCGTACCCTAAACCGAGCCCTAACCCTAACACTAACCCTAACCCTAACCCTAACCCATACCCTACGCCGTACCCGAAGCCCTCCCCGAACCCGTACCCTAAGCCGTACCCTAAGCCTAACCCTAAGCCTAACCCTAACCCTAGGCTACCCTTGACTGCTTCTGCCTCCAATAGATTTCCTAAGCACTAGTGTTTTAAGGAACAGCTTAAAAAGAGAATCCTAATGTGATTTCTTTATAATGGGTGTGTTCCTTATCTTATCCTAGTGTCTAAACTCTTCTCCATGGCTGGACCCCCAAATAATATTCCTTTACGTGCTAATGGGTAACTAGAGAGTGGGATAGGTTTAATAACTACCCTATCCGTAACACGTACCCTAACCCTCACCCCTACCCTAACGCTAACACGAACCCTAATCCTAACCCGTACCCTAAAACGAGCCCTAACCCTAACACTAAACCTAACCCTAACCCTAACCCATACCCTACGCCGTACCCGAAGCCCTCCCCGAACACGTACCCTAAGCCGTACCCTAAGCCTAACCCTAACCCTAGGCTACCCTTGACTGCTTCTGCCTCCAATAGATTTCCTAAGCACTAGTGTTTTAAGGAGCAGCTTAAAAAGAGAATCCTAATGTGATTTCTTTATAATGGGTCTGTTCCTTATCTAATCCTAGTGTCTAAACTCTTCTCCATGGCTGGACCCCCAAATAATATTCCTTTATGTGCTAAGGGGTATCGAGAGAGTGGGATAGGTTTAATCACTACCCTAACCCTAACGCATACCCTAACCCTAACCCCTACCCTTACCCTAACACGTACCCTAATCCTAACCCGTACCCTAAACCGAGCCCTAACCCTAACACTAACCCTAACCCTAACCCTAACCCATACCATACGCCGTACCCGAAGCCCTGCCCGAACCCGTACCCTAAGCCGTACCCGAAGCCTAACCCTAAGCCTAACCCTAACCCTAGGCTACCCTTGACTGCTTATGCCTCCAATAGATTTCCTAAGCACTAGTGTTTTAAGGAACAGCTTAAAAAGAGAATCCTAATGTGATTTCTTTATAATGTGTGTGTTCCTTATCTTATCCTAGTGTCTAAACTCTTCTCCGTGGCTGGACCCCCAAATAATATTCCTTTACGTGCTAAGGGGTAACTAGAGAGTGGGATAGGTTTAATAACTACCCTAACCCTAACGCGTACCCTAACCCTAACCCCTACCCTAACCCTAACACGTACCCTAATCTTAACCCGTACCCTAAACCGAGCCCTAACCCTAACACTAACCTTAACCTTAACCCTAACCCATACCCTACGCCGTACCCGAAGCCCTCCCCGAACCCGTACCCTAAGCCGTACCCTAAGCCTAACCCTAAGCCTAACCCTAACCCTAGGCTACCCTTGACTGCTCCTGCCTCCAATAGATTTCCTAAGCCCTAGTGTTTTAAGGAACAGCTTAAAAAGAGAATCCTAATGTGATTTCTTTATAATGGGTGTGTTCCTTATCTTATCCTAGTGTCTAAACTCTTCTCCATGGCTGGACCCCCTAATAATATTCCTTTATGTGCTAAGGGGTAACTAGAGAGTGGGATAGGTTTAATAACTACCCTAACCCTAACGCGTACCCTAACCCTAACCCCTACCCTAACCCTAACACGTACACTAATCCTAACCCGTACCCTAAACCGAGCCCTAACCCTAACACTAACCCTAACCCTAACCCTAACCCATACCCTACGCCGTACCCGAAGCCCTCCCCGAACCCGTACCCTAAGCCGTACCCTAAGCCTAACCCTAAGCCTAACCCTAACCCTAGGCTACCCTTGACTGCTTCTGCCTCCAATAGATTTCCTAAGCACTAGTGTTTTAAGGAACAGCTTAAAAAGAGAATCCTAATGTGATTTCTTTATAATGGGTGTGTTCCTTATCTTATCCTAGTGTCTAAACTCTTCTCCATGGCTGGACCCCCAAATAATATTCCTTTACGTGCTAATGGGTAACTAGAGAGTGGGATAGGTTTAATAACTACCCTATCCGTAACACGTACCCTAACCCTCACCCCTACCCTAACGCTAACACGAACCCTAATCCTAACCCGTACCCTAAAACGAGCCCTAACCCTAACACTAAACCTAACCCTAACCCTAACCCATACCCTACGCCGTACCCGAAGCCCTCCCCGAACACGTACCCTAAGCCGTACCCTAAGCCTAACCCTAACCCTAGGCTACCCTTGACTGCTTCTGCCTCCAATAGATTTCCTAAGCACTAGTGTTTTAAGGAGCAGCTTAAAAAGAGAATCCTAATGTGATTTCTTTATAATGGGTCTGTTCCTTATCTAATCCTAGTGTCTAAACTCTTCTCCATGGCTGGACCCCCAAATAATATTCCTTTATGTGCTAAGGGGTATCGAGAGAGTGGGATAGGTTTAATCACTACCCTAACCCTAACGCATACCCTAACCCTAACCCCTACCCTTACCCTAACACGTACCCTAATCCTAACCCGTACCCTAAACCGAGCCCTAACCCTAACACTAACCCTAACCCTAACCCTAACCCATACCATACGCCGTACCCGAAGCCCTGCCCGAACCCGTACCCTAAGCCGTACCCGAAGCCTAACCCTAAGCCTAACCCTAACCCTAGGCTACCCTTGACTGCTTATGCCTCCAATAGATTTCCTAAGCACTAGTGTTTTAAGGAACAGCTTAAAAAGAGAATCCTAATGTGATTTCTTTATAATGGGTGTGTTCCTTATCTTATCCTAGTGTCTAAACACTTCTCCATGGCTGGACCCCGTAATAATATTCCTTTACGTGCTAAGGGGTATCTAGAGAGTGGGATAGGTTTAATAACTACCCTAACCGTAACGCGTACCCTAACCCTAACCCCTACCCTAACCGTAACATGTACCCTAATCGTAACCCGTACCCTAAACCGAGCCCTAACCCTAACACTAACCCTAACCCTAACCGTAAACCATACCCTACGCCGTACCCGAAGCCCTCCCCGAACCCGTACCCTAAGCCGTACCCTAAGCCTAACCCTAAGCCTAACCCTAACCCTAGGCTACCCTTGACTGCTTCTGCCTCCAATAGATTTCCTAAGCACTAGTGTTTTAAGGAACAGCTTAAAAAGAGAATCCTAATGTGATTTCTTTATAATGTGTGTGTTCCTTATCTTATCCTAGTGTCTAAACTCTTCTCCATGGCTGGACCCCCAAATAATATTCCTTTACGTGCTAAGGGGTAACTAGAGAGTGGGATAGGTTTAATAACTACCCTAACCCTAACGCGTAACCTAACGCTAACCCCTACCCTAACCCTAACACGTACCCTAATCCTAACCCGTACCCTAAACCGAGCCCTAACCCTAACACTAACCCTAACCCTAACCCTAACCCATACCCTACGCCGTGCCCGAAGCCCTCCCCGAACCCGTACCCTAAGCCGTACCCTAAGCCTAACCCTAAGCCTAACCCTAACCCTAGGCTACCCTTGACTGCTCCTGCCTCCAATAGATTTCCTAAGCCCTAGTGTTTTAAGGAACAGCTTAAAAAGAGAATCCTAATGTGATTTCTTTATAATGGGTGTGTTCCTTATCTTATCCTAGTGTCTAAACTCTTCTCCATGGCTGGACCCCCTAATAATATTCCTTTATGTGCTAAGGGGTAACTAGAGAGTGGGATAGGTTTAATAACTACCCTAACCCTAACGCGTACCCTAACCCTAACCCCTACCCTAACCCTAACACGTACACTAATCCTAACCCGTACCCTAAACCGAGCCCTAACCCTAACACTAACCCTAACCCTAACCCTACCCCATACCCTACGCCGTACCCGAAGCCCTCCCCGAACCCGTACCCTAAGCCGTACCCTAAGCCTAACCCTAAGCCTAACCCTAACCCTAGGCTACCCTTGACTGCTTCTGCCTCCAATAGATTTCCTAAGCACTAGTGTTTTAAGGAACAGCTTAAAAAGAGAATCCTAATGTGATTTCTTTATAATGGGTGTGTTCCTTATCTTATCCTAGTGTCTAAACTCTTCTCCATGGCTGGACCCCCAAATAATATTCCTTTACGTGCTAATGGGTAACTAGAGAGTGGGATAGGTTTAATAACTACCCTATCCGTAACACGTACCCTAACCCTCACCCCTACCCTAACCCTAACACGAACCCTAATCCTAACCCGTACCCTAAAGCGAGCCCTAACCCTAACACTAAACCTAACCCTAACACTAACCCATACCCTACGCCGTACCCGAAGCCCTCCCCGAACACGTACCCTAAGCCGTACCCTAAGCCTAACCCTAACCCTAGGCTACCCTTGACTGCTTCTGCCTCCAATAGATTTCCTAAACACTAGTGTTTTAAGGAGCAGCTTAAAAAGAGAATCCTAATGTGATTTCTTTATAATGGGTCTGTTCCTTATCTAATCCTAGTGTCTAAACTCTTCTCCATGGCTGGACCCCCAAATAATATTCCTTTATGTGCTAAGGGGTATCGAGAGAGTGGGATAGGTTTAATCACTACCCTAACCCTAACGCATACCCTAACCCTAACCCCTACCCTTACCCTAACACGTACCCTAATCCTAACCCGTACCCTAAACCGAGCCCTAACCCTAACACTAACCCTAACCCTAACCCTAACCCATACCCTACGCCGTACCCGAAGCCCTGCCCGAACCCGTACCCTAAGCCGTACCCGAAGCCTAACCCTAAGCCTAACCCTAACCCTAGGCTACCCTTGACTGCTTCTGCCTCCAATAGATTTCCTAAGCACTAGTGTTTTAAGGAACAGCTTAAAAAGAGAATCCTAATGTGATTTCTTTATAATGGGTGTGTTCCTTATCTTATCCTAGTGTCTAAACACTTCTCCATGGCTGGACCCCGTAATAATATTCCTTTACGTGCTAAGGGGTATCTAGAGAGTGGGATAGGTTTAATAACTACCCTAACCGTAACGCGTACCCTAACCCTAACCCCTACCCTAACCGTAACATGTACCCTAATCGTAACCCGTACCCTAAACCGAGCCCTAACCCTAACACTAACCCTAACCCTAACCGTAAACCATACCCTACGCCGTACCCGAAGGCCTCCCCGAACACGTACCCTAAGCCGTACCCCTAAGCCTAACCGTAAGCCTAACCCTAACCCTAGGCTACCCTTGACTGCTTCTGCCTCCAATAGATTTCCTAAGCACTAGTGTTTTAAGGAACAGCTTAAAAAGAGAATCCTAATGTGATTTCTTTATAATGTGTGTGTTCCTTATATTATCTTAGTGTCTAAACTCTTCTCCATGGCTGGACCCCCTAATAATATTCCTTTACGTGCTAAGGGGTATCTAGAGAGTGGGATAGGTTTAATGACTACCCTAACCCTAACGCGTACCCTAACCCTAACCCCTACCCTAACCCTAACACGTACCCTAATCCTAACCCGTACCCTAAACCGAGCCCTAACCCTAACACTAACCCTAACCCTAACCCTAACCCATACCCTACGCCGTATCCGAAGCCCTCCCCGAAGACGTACCCTAAGCCGTACCCTAAGCCTAACCCTAAGGCCTAACCCTAACCCTAGGCTACCCTTGACTGCTTCTGCCTCCAATAGATTTCCTAAGCACTAGTGTTTTAAGGAACAGCTTAAAAAGAGAATCCTAATGTGATTTCTTTATAATGGGTGTGTTCCTTACCTTATCCTAGTGTCTAAACTCTTCTCCATGGCTGGACCCCCAAATAATATTCCTTTACGTGCTAATGGGTAACTAGAGAGTGGGATAGGTTTAATAACTACCCTATCCGTAACACGTACCCTAACCCTCACCCCTACCCTAACCCTAACACGAACCCTAATCCTAACCCGTACCCTAAAACGAGCCCTAAACCTAACACTAAACCTAACCCTAACCCTAACCCATACCCTACGCCGTACCCGAAGCCCTCCCCGAACACGTACCCTAAGCCGTACCCTAAGCCTAACCCTAAGCCTAACCCTAACCCTAGGCTACCCTTGACTGCTTCTGCCTCCAATAGATTTCCTAAGCACTAGTGTTTTAAGGAACATCTTAAGAAGAGAATCCTAATGTGATTTCTTTATAATGGGTGTGTTCCTTATCTAATCCTAGTGTCTAAACTCTTCTCCATGGCTGGACCCCCAAATAATATTCCTTTATGTGCTAAGGGGTATCGAGAGAGTGGGATAGGTTTAATCACTACCCTAACCCTAACGCGTACCCTAACCCTAACCCCTACCCTTACACTAACACGTACCCTAATCCTAACCCGTACCCTAAACCGAGCCCTAACCTAACACTAACCCTAACCCTAACCCTAACCCATACCCTACGCCGTACCCGAAGCCCTCCCCGAAGCCGTACCCTAAGCCGTACCCGAAGCCTAACCCTAAGCCTAACCCTAACCCTAGGCTACCCTTGACTGCTTCTGCCTCCAATAGATTTCCTAAGCACTAGTGTTTTAAGGAACAGCTTAAAAAGAGAATCCTAATGTGATTTCTTTATAATGGGTGTGTTCCTTATCTTATCCTAGTGTCTAAACTCTTCTCCATGGCTGGACCCCCAAATAATATTCCTTTACGTGCTAATGGGTAACTAGAGAGTGGGATAGGTTTAATAACTACCCTATCCGTAACACGTACCCTAACCCTCACCCCTACCCTAACGCTAACACGAACCCTAATCCTAACCCGTACCCTAAAACGAGCCCTAACCCTAACACTAAACCTAACCCTAACCCTAACCCATACCCTACGCCGTACCCGAAGCCCTCCCCGAACACGTACCCTAAGCCGTACCCTAAGCCTAACCCTAACCCTAGGCTACCCTTGACTGCTTCTGCCTCCAATAGATTTCCTAAGCACTAGTGTTTTAAGGAGCAGCTTAAAAAGAGAATCCTAATGTGATTTCTTTATAATGGGTCTGTTCCTTATCTAATCCTAGTGTCTAAACTCTTCTCCATGGCTGGACCCCCAAATAATATTCCTTTATGTGCTAAGGGTATCGAGAGAGTGGGATAGGTTTAATCACTACCCTAACCCTAACGCATACCCTAACCCTAACCCCTACCCTTACCCTAACACGTACCCTAATCCTAACCCGTACCCTAAACCGAGCCCTAACCCTAACACTAACCCTAACCCTAACCCTAACCCATACCATACGCCGTACCCGAAGCCCTGCCCGAACCCGTACCCTAAGCCGTACCCGAAGCCTAACCCTAAGCCTAACCCTAACCCTAGGCTACCCTTGACTGCTTATGCCTCCAATAGATTTCCTAAGCACTAGTGTTTTAAGGAACAGCTTAAAAAGAGAATCCTAATGTGATTTCTTTATAATGTGTGTGTTCCTTATCTTATCCTAGTGTCTAAACTCTTCTCCGTGGCTGGACCCCCAAATAATATTCCTTTACGTGCTAAGGGGTAACTAGAGAGTGGGATAGGTTTAATAACTACCCTAACCCTAACGCGTACCCTAACCCTAACCCCTACCCTAACCCTAAACACGTACCCTAATCTTAACCCGTACCCTAAACCGAGCCCTAACCCTAACACTAACCCTAACCTTAACCCTAACCCATACCCTACGCCGTACCCGAAGCCCTCCCCGAACCCGTACCCTAAGCCGTACCCTAAGCCTAACCCTAAGCCTAACCCTAACCCTAGGCTACCCTTGACTGCTCCTGCCTCCAATAGATTTCCTAAGCCCTAGTGTTTTAAGGAACAGCTTAAAAAGAGAATCCTAATGTGATTTCTTTATAATGGGTGTGTTCCTTATCTTATCCTAGTGTCTAAACTCTTCTCCATGGCTGGACCCCCAAATAATATTCCTTTACGTGCTAATGGGTAACTAGAGAGTGGGATAGGTTTAATAACTACCCTATCCGTAACACGTACCCTAACCCTCACCCCTACCCTAACGCTAACACGAACCCTAATCCTAACCCGTACCCTAAAACGAGCCCTAACCCTAACACTAAACCTAACCCTAACCCTAACCCATACCCTACGCCGTACCCGAAGCCCTCCCCGAACACGTACCCTAAGCCGTACCCTAAGCCTAACCCTAACCCTAGGCTACCCTTGACTGCTTCTGCCTCCAATAGATTTCCTAAGCACTAGTGTTTTAAGGAGCAGCTTAAAAAGAGAATCCTAATGTGATTTCTTTATAATGGGTCTGTTCCTTATCTAATCCTAGTGTCTAAACTCTTCTCCATGGCTGGACCCCCAAATAATATTCCTTTATGTGCTAAGGGGTATCGAGAGAGTGGGATAGGTTTAATCACTACCCTAACCCTAACGCATACCCTAACCCAACCCCTACCCTTACCCTAACACGTACCCTAATCCTAACCCGTACCCTAAACCGAGCCCTAACCCTAACACTAACCCTAACCCTAACCCTAACCCATACCATACGCCGTACCCGAAGCCCTGCCCGAACCCGTACCCTAAGCCGTACCCGAAGCCTAACCCTAAGCCTAACCCTAACCCTAGGCTACCCTTGACTGCTTATGCCTCCAATAGATTTCCTAAGCACTAGTGTTTTAAGGAACAGCTTAAAAAGAGAATCCTAATGTGATTTCTTTATAATGGGTGTGTTCCTTATCTTATCCTAGTGTCTAAACACTTCTCCATGGCTGGACCCCGTAATAATATTCCTTTACGTGCTAAGGGGTATCTAGAGAGTGGGATAGGTTTAATAACTACCCTAACCGTAACGCGTACCCTAACCCTAACCCCTACCCTAACCGTAACATGTACCCTAATCGTAACCCGTACCCTAAACCGAGCCCTAACCCTAACACTAACCCTAACCCCTAACCGTAAACCATACCCTACGCCGTACCCGAAGCCCTCCCCGAACCCCGTACCCTAAGCCGTACCCTAAGCCTAACCCTAAGCCTAACCCTAACCCTAGGCTACCCTTGACTGCTTCTGCCTCCAATAGATTTCCTAAGCACTAGTGTTTTAAGGAACAGCTTAAAAAGAGAATCCTAATGTGATTTCTTTATAATGTGTGTGTTCCTTATCTTATCCTAGTGTCTAAACTCTTCTCCATGGCTGGACCCCCAAATAATATTCCTTTACGTGCTAAGGGGTAACTAGAGAGTGGGATAGGTTTAATAACTACCCTAACCCTAACGCGTAACCTAACGCTAACCCCTACCCTAACCCTAACACGTACCCTAATCCTAACCCGTACCCTAAACCGAGCCCTAACCCTAACACTAAACCCTAACCCTAACCCTAACCATACCCTACGCCGTGCCCGAAGCCCTCCCCGAACCCGTACCCTAAGCCGTACCCTAAGCCTAACCCTAAGCCTAACCCTAACCCTAGGCTACCCCTTGACTGCTCCTGCCTCCAATAGATTTCCTAAGCCCTAGTGTTTTAAGGAACAGCTTAAAAAGAGAATCCTAATGTGATTTCTTTATAATGGGTGTGTTCCTTATCTTATCCTAGTGTCTAAACT